>NC_056529.1:34703554-34749755 GCF_019175285.1 Sceloporus undulatus | reverse complement strand
AGTACAAAACTGTCATTGTTGGTCCCTTCAAGTCAATTTGTGACTTATGGCGACCTGAAGGTGAATCTATGACAGGTTTTTTTTGGGGGGGGGGACTGAGAGTGTGTGACTTGCCCCAAGCATTCTTGATGTTGTTGTGTTCCTTCAAATTGTTTCTGACATATGGTGACCCTATCTTAGCAGAGGGGTTGCCATTGCTGTCCGCTAAGGCCAGGGTGACCAGATGTCTACTACAGATGGGACAAGGCATTGCAAAATACAGGACATTCACAAACAATGTAGACATTCCCAAAAAAAATGTAAAACACTAATGTAAATTCACGCTTCATAGCATGATTCCTCCTGGACCGAAGGCTGGAATGTAGTCCTGGAAAAGGAGGGCATCTGGTACCCTGCCGGATCTCCTAACTGCAAAGGAAGACAATTAGGAACATCCCCCCCCCAATAAAAACTAAAAGAACATGGGCACATTAGCCCGAAAACCCACAAAAAAAAAATGGATGCCAGCATAAAGCCTTTGACTTCACATTCATATAAATTCATGCTGCTTAGACTCACAATGGAGGACATGTTGGAATTCCTCCTGGGCATACGGTTGAAATGGAGGCTATGTCCTGGAAAAAATCACATCTGGTCGCCCTGGCTGAGGTTAGAGAGATCTTGGAGCACCTTTAAGAATAACTGGAATAAAGAAGTTGGCAGCATGAGCTTCCCTAGATTCAGTCTACTTCCTCAGATGCATTTGTGAAGTGACTTTATTCTATAAAGCTCCTGCTACCAACTTCTTTTTTTCGTGAGTCTCAAAGGTGCTTCAAGATCCCTCTACATATGACTCCACAGGACTAACACGGCTGTATCTTTGAATTTTACCACTGAAGGCAGAGCAGAGAGAGTGACTTGCCAAGGTTACCCAATGGGTTTCCTGGCCTGAGCGGCATTCATTCTGTCTCTAGGCAAGAAAACCACTACACCATAATGGTAACACAGCAAATGCTTCACAGCTTGCCATCCTTTTGTGACATCGTAGGGTTGCTACCTGAGGTGACTTGACCTCGCTTTGCCTAATTGTGGGGTGGCTCTATGTCAGGTACAGGGCCATGTTCTGCTCAAGAGCCTCATGAGCATGTGCGCACTCCTGCCTGGGGAAGACCCGGCTCCCTCACAGAGACTGACTCTGGGGCACTTCGACTCAGACGCACAGGTCTCCCCGGTGCCCCTGGCCGTCTGCCCTCCGTGGCCCATGGAGACCTCCGAGGTGGGCGGCGGTGCCAGGGGGGCTTCTGGATGGCGCTGCTCTTTGACACGGTGGGCCTGGCCCCTTCGCTTGTGGGCTTCTTTGGGACGTCTTCTTCTTGACTTGCTTATCTACGGCGGCGGGAGGGGCCTCCTTTCAGCCTCTCTGGTGTGTCTTCTGGTATGTGGGCAACCTGGAAGTGCCGCGGAGAGCTGAGGACGACGTCGGCCTGAGGGCAAGGCCAAAACCATGGACCCAGCGCCATCGTCGCCATCGCTGCCGCTACAGGCCTCGCTCCTCAGGGCCCTCAGCGCACCTTCAGCGCCCGCCTTTTGGGGCCCCGCGGCATCCCTGCCATCATCCATTGGTCGGCCAGGGCCACCTCCACAACCACCATCTCCTCCACAACCACATCTCTCCTCTCCTCCTCTTTCTCTTCTCCTCATTGTCCAACTGCCTGAAAGAGCAATTGGCTTGAAAGAAGGAGAGGAGGCCGCAGAGAGGGAGAGAAGCCCACCATAGAAAAAGGGGGAAGTGATAGTGAGGCAGAGTTTCTTTCACGGTGTCTCGGGGATTAAAATTGATTTAAATTTGGCCATCCTGCCATTTCTTTCAAAGACGCACAAAGTGGCCCACTGCAGTGTTTCCCTTTCCAACGACAGCAACCTCGCTTAAGGCAAGTGAGGAAGGGCCGGGGAGTGTCTGGCTCGAGGGCATACATGTGGCCGCATGTAGGGACCTGGATCTCCTCTCCCCAGTAAGTGTGAAGCCAAGGGCAATGTCCATCCTCCAAACCCTGCGGGACTGCAGCTCCCATCATCGTTACCCTCGGCTCTGCAACGTCATTGATGAGTGGCATTCCAGCCACTGCAGTGTTGGATGCAGCTTCTGTCTTGTAAATAGCAGTAGCTCTACTGGGAGAGCATCTGCTCCTGGTGATTTATTCCTCTTAATTGCTCTCAGCTTTCACTTCACTTTCCAACATTTGGGTTCGTCTTCATGTGATCTTTCTTCCCTTGTGTTGTTTTATCTTTTCATCTCTTTTGTATAGCTCTTCTGTATATTGCTTCCATTATCTTTTTATTTTGTCTTTGTCGTGTATTATGTTCCTCTGCTAAGGATTTTGATGGGGAGGAGAAAGTCATTTCACATAAAACAGAAGTAGATAGTTGGAGGAATGTCACACACAGAATAGGGGAAACCAGGGACGTTCTGTAAGCTTGCAGCTACAGAATCGATTTGAACCTCTCTCTATTACAAGGATGACGAGGAACAGCGCAGAGACAGACTTCGTGGACAGAGGGGAACAGCCGCTGCTAAGCCTCGCAGAGGCGTGTGTGTGGGGTCGTGGGGAACTCCTTGCTGAGAGTACCAAAGCAGTGGTCTGTGGTCTCTTGAGGTGTTGTTGTCTCCCTGGGGCAAAGATCCATGATGTGATTGAGAGGCTGACCAAGACTTGTCAAGTCCACTGACTGTCACCCCTTTCTTTTGGTCCATGTGGGAACCAATGATACTGCAAGCAAACAGCATTCAGAATATCATAAGGGATTATAAAGCTCTGGGTAGAAAAACTGAAAGACATGGATGCACAGGTTGTCATTCATCTCTCTCCCAGTCAAAGGCATGGTTCCAGGAAGGGAGAGGAAAATAAAAGATGTAAATAAATGGCTCCGTAGTGGTGCCGCCGACCAGAACGATTTGGATCTTGGACACTGGGCTGGGTTTCCATGAGTGTCGCGGGACAGAGAGACGCAGAGACAGGAATGGGGGGTTGCAAAGCTTCTTTGCTGGCCAGGTCTTGGCCAGCTCCTTTTATTGAACATCAGGGTTACATTAGTTTTACATTATCTCATGTACATCAGAAGGCCAATTTGCGGAATAGGGACACACTGTGTACATCAGGAGATTTCTAATTAGCAAAGGGGAGAGCAGGGTGTGTACACTGTCTCAGCCGAATCAACATGGGCTTATCAATCACGGATAAGCATTGTCTACCAAGAAGGCAAGTCATAATCCTATGGTCTTCTGCCAGTAGGGTTATCACATTTCAATCTTGGTAAACATTGCTATCCTGGGGGGTCGCATCCTCTGGGCTTCCCAGGGGATGCCACACATGAGGAGGGACTTCTGGCAAGGGATGGGTTGCATCTCACTCCAGTTGGCAAAATGTCTTTGCCACTAGTCTCAAAAAATTTGATCAGGAGGGCTTTAAACTGAGTTATGTGGGGAGGGAGACAGTATTCTGGAAAGCAAACGGCTGGAGAAAATAGCCAAACTGTCATAGAGGGAACAAAGGCAAACAGTTGCAAGGACCCACAAAGGTGGAAGAGGCAACAAGGGGGTCAGCTAATTTAGTTGATCCTAACCAACAAGGATGCTTGGTCAATGGGGTGCAAGTGGTGGGATCCTTAGGTGGAGTGATCCATATTCTCCTGAGTTTATGATAAACTGGAAAGGAGAAGCCAGGCATAATCAAAACACGCATTCTGAGATTTTAGAACAGCTTGTTATTTCAGTAAACTTAGAGAAATACAGTGGGTTATCCTGTGGTCAGGAATACTGAAAGAGAAGGAAATTCAGGACAGATGGGAGTTTCTCAAAAGGGAGATAGTGAAGGCACAATTTCCAACAGTTCCAACGAGGAAGAAAACTGGGAGATGTCTCAACGAAACCAGGATGGATGACTAAAGAACTTTCAACTGAGCTAAGTTTGAAACGAACACATGTATAAGAAATGGGAAAAGGGGGAAATCACAACAGAGGAATTAAACACAAATAGCAGGCATGAGTAGGGGTAAAGTCAGAATGCTAAAGCGCAGATGAACTCAGGCTTGCTGATAGTAGGTTAAGAACAATAAGAGCCCTTGTGGCCTCTTCTGACTCTAGGATTCTAGGAAGGCAATAATAATCATAATAATAATTATTATTCTTATTATGCTGCCCAATCATGGGATCTGGGCAGCTTACAACAGGGGATAATACAAAGTGTAAAGCAATAACAATAAAACATTAAATAAAAAAAGATGTGTAACATAGCAGCATATTAAACCATAACAATAAAATAACAATACAAAAAATACATAGCAAATCAGTAGCAGCCAATTACATAGCAAAATACATAGCAATTAACAAATGTAACATGGACTTGGTTCCATGCGACTGGACTGCAACTCCCATCACCCAGCCAACCCGGCCAAAGGTTTAGTGCAACATCTGAAGGGCAGCGTTGCCAATTTCTGGGAAATTTAATTAATTTCTTTCCGGGGATTTTGACTTAACATTTTGGTAAATATTGGGGAATTTCGGGGATTTCGGATTTTGGTTAAACATTCTGGGGAATATCTTTGAGGCTGTTGTGGCAACACTGGAAGGGGCAACCACTCCCCATCATCCCTATGTACCACACGACCCAAAATCCACTCAACAACAGGCTCTTTTGCTTGCTCCACAAAAAAGTGCACAACAGAAAGACTCTTCTAGAACATGGCCACATAGCCCCCAAAAGCCCCCAAAGCTCAGATGCCAGCCATGAAGGCGTTCGACCTTCTTCGCACAACAGACAGCTTTCGAAGCAGAGTGCTGTGCATTTTGGTGGAGGCCAGATAAGGGACCCCTGTTTGGTGGATTTGGGGCCTTGCGGTCCTTTGCTAACCCTCAGGAGACTGAGGAGTGTTGGCCTCTTGGAACTACAATTCCCAGGATCCTTCTGCAATGAGCAGGGCAGTTAAAGCAGTCTCAAACTGGGATTGTTTCTGCAGTGTGTTTGGACCTAACTTTGCCAAATGGGGTCAACTGTGGACAGTTATGGCAACCCTATGTCAGTCTTATCTCCAAACTGAGAGTTGGAGTTTGTTGTGCTAGGGGATCCTGGGAACTGTAGTTCATTGTGGCACTAGAGCTCTCTCCTGACACAGGAAAACACACAGTTCCCAGAATCCCCTATGCATGGAGCCAGGGAAGTTGAAGCCAGCTAATAAAAGGGTCCATATTCATATCCATTCCTGTTTTTGGGACCACTGAGTCACTAGAGCAAGAATGTGAGACTAGGAGGGATTTCAACTTCCGGTTTGATACGGAAGTGACGAAGAGCATGAGCTTCCCACAGGCCAGGCCTTGGAAGCGAGGCAGGTAAGAGGACTACAGTACGTCGGGATTGGAGAAGTAATGCGGGTCGAACCCGCTTCCATACTGAGAAATAACCCGTTTGGGACCCCTTTAACTCTTTCTGGCTTAAGGCTATGGAATTCTAGGAGTTGGAGTTTGTGTGGTGCCAGACCCCACCACAACAAACTCCAACTCCCAGAATTCCATAGCAAACGCTGACAACAAGTTAAACGCGGTACCAAACCGGGTTATGTTCTCCAGTGTGAATGCAGCCCTGGCTTCTCATGCTATGGAATCCTGGGATTTGTAGTTTGTGTGCACCAGGCTCTCAGGCAGACACTGGCTCAATGTCTCCCAAAACTACTACGCTTCCCAGGATCCCACAGCGCTGGCTCATGGCAGTTAAAGTGGTATGGAAAGGCCAATGCGATTCTTGGCTGCATCAATAGAAGTCTAGTGTCTAGATCAAGGGAAGAATAGTGCCACTCTGTTCTGCTTGTTCAGGCCCCACCTGGAATATTATGCCCAGGTTGAGGACGTTGAAAAAACTGGAGCATGTCCAAAGGGAGCGACTAAAATGGTGAGGGTCTGGAAACCATAAGTCCTATGGGAACAATGTTGGGGCTGAGGAAGGGAAGGTTCAGAGGGTATGAGAGCCCTGTTTAAATACTTGAAGGGGTGTCATACTGAGGAGAGAGCAAGCTTCTTTTCTGCTGCTCCAGAGAACAGGATCCAGAACAATGGATGCAACTCAGGAAAAGAGATTCCAGCTCACATTGGAGGAACTTCCGGAGAGTAGGGCTGTCAGACAGTGGAAGAAACTCCTTCCTCGGAGTATAATGGGTCTTTCCTTGGAGGCTGTCTTTAAGCAGAGGCTGGAGGGCCACCTGTCAATGGGGTGCTTTGACAGAAGTTCTTGCATGGCAGAAGAAGAAGGGGCTTGGACTGGATCTGGGCCCTTCTTGGGGTCTCTTCCAACTCTATGATTCTAACCTGCATTATTTCTGCAGCACGGATCCAGCCTAAAAGTCAAGAGCTTCCCAGATGACAATGCCCAGATGCCATAGGATTGAGCTGTGGCAATTAAAGTGTGTCAACCTGCCTTATTTCTGCTGTGCAGCCATAGAAAATCAAGGCATTGGGGAAAAAAGACCTGTTGTGTTTTATTCAACAGATAAACAGAACGGCTAGACCTTATCCCTTCCCCACTGCCATCCCCCTCTCCTTTTGTGTCTTGTCTTTTCAGATTGTAAGCCTTTGTGGCTGAAAAGCAGGGTATAATATTCTAACTGAAAATAAACAAACATATTTGTTGTTTAGACTTTCTGACATGCTATCTGCTGATGAATTTTTGAGATCACACCAAGGAAAACGGTCAGATTGGTGGGACATTGGAAGAAATCTTGCTCAGATATCAAAAGGTATATTACATGTACATACAGTGGATCCTTGTTATACACTGGGGTTTTGGTTCCAAGATCCCCCGTGTATAACAAAATCCGTGGATGCTCAAGTCCCATTAAATATAATGACAAAGCAAAATGGTTTGTCCCTTATAAAAAATGGAAAATCAAGGTTTGTATATTTGAAATTTATTACTTTTTTGGAACATTTTCAAACCATGTATGCTGTTGTCCGTGTATAAAAAATCCGTGTATAAGAAGGGCCGACTATAATATTAATCATAGTGTGTGTTTTGATATTCCGCAAGTATTGAAGGGTATTTTTTTTGGGGAGGTGTCTCAATAATCTGATGCTGTGTAGGTGTTCGTCCTGTTTTTTGGCTTTGGGTAATATCTTAGGACCCGTACAGACAGGCCAAAATAAAGCTGCTTCAGGTCACTTTGGGGGTGTGCTGTTTAAATGAACAAGCATCTTAAGAGGCCCGAGCTGCGCCAAAGGTGCGCTCCGGTCCTTAGGACTGGACTGTGGCTTTAGCATGACTTCTGGACTTTTAGGATGTATGCATCATTTACACGCATACTTCCAAAGTGACCCGAAGCAGCTTTATTTTGTCATGTCTGTACAGGCTCATAGTTTTTCATATGATGTGAAGTGGGGGGGAAAAACATGATTATTAAATCAAGAAAAAGCTTTATGGTACCATATTCAGATTGTTTTTAAAGGTCTCCCCCATCTTAGGTGGAAGTAACAACAACCACAACAATTTATCTTGCCTTTCTCTCATATAGGGAGGAAAGCAGCACACAGCAAATTTTAAAACACTACAATTTAAAACAATACAAAAACATTAAAAATATCTACATATAAAATTAATTTTAAAATTGAAAACAGTTATGTATTAAAATTTACTGTATTAAAACTCTAAACAAATTCTTAAAATCTGAATTACACAAACTGAAACCTTGTTAGTCTGAAATGCCTTCTGAGGTGTCTTGTGAGGTGAATTATAAGTTGTCAGGCTAATTGCTGTTTTTTCTTTCTAGGGAGATACAACTGATTTTGCTTTGCTGCAACATCAGCTGTTGGATCCTGACATAAAGTGAGTTTTTTCCTCATTGAATTTTTCAGTACTGTACAGTGATAGATCCTAGGCCTGTTACAGACTGCCAAAATAAGCTGCTTTGGGTTCTTTGGAGGTATGCTATTTAAATGATGCATGGGTCCTAAGAGTCCGGAGGTCGCGCCAAAGCTACACTCCATTCCTAACAAGGAGTGCAGCTTTGGTGCAGCTTCCGGATTCTTAGGTGCATGCATCATTTTAACAGCATACCTCCAAGAGACCCGAAGCAGCTTTTTTTGCAGTCTGTAACAGGACCTAGGTTGGAAGAGACCACAAGGGCTATCCAGTCTAAATACTGCCGCATGTAAGAACTTCAATACAAGCATCCCCGACAGACGACCATCCAGCCTCTGTTTAAAGACTTTCAATGAGGGAGACTCCACTACACTCCGAGGGAGTTTTTCTACTATAGAAGAGCCCTTACTCTCAGGAAGTTCCTCCTAATGTTGAGGTGGAATCTCTTTTCCTGTCTTGCATCCATTGCTCCAGGTCCTAGTCTCTGGAGCAGCAGAAAAACAAGCTCGCTCCTCCTCATATTGACATTCCTTCAAATCTTTAAACAGGGTTATCATATCTCACCTCTTAATCTTCTCTTTTCCAGGCTAAACACCCCAGCTCCCTAGGTGTTCCTCATAGGGCATGGTTCCAGACTCTTCACCATTTTAGTTCCTCTTCTTTGGACACAAGGCTCCAGTTTCTCAATGTCCTTTTTTGAATTGTGGTGCCCAGAACTGGACACAGTATTCCAGGTGGGGCTGACCAGAGCAGAATAGAGTGGCACTATTACTTCCCTTGATCTAGACACTATACTTCTATTGATGCAGCCTAAAATCGCATTGGCCTTTTTAGCTGCCACATCGCATTGTTAACTCATGTTCAATTTGTTGTCTACTGGGACTCCCAGATCCCTTTCACATGTAGTCTCGTTCAGCCAGGTATCCCCCATCCTATATCTGTGCATTTCATTTTTCTGCCCTAAGTGCAGTACCTTACATTTCTCCATGTTGAATTTCATTTTTTTAGCTTTAGCCCAGCTTTCTAGTCTGCTCAGGTCCTTTTTAATTTTGATCCTGTCCTCTGGGGTATTAGCTATTCCTCCTAATTTGGTGTCATCTGCAAATTTTATAAGTATGCTCCCAATTTTGTCATCCAAGTCATTGATAAAGATGTTGAATAACACTGGTCCCAGGACAGAGCCCTGTGGGATCCCACTGGTCACTTCTCTCCAAGATGAAAAGGAGCCATTGTTGAGCACCCTTTGGATTCAGTCGTTCAACCAATTACAACTACATGTAACAGTTGTCTTGTCTAACCCACATTTTACTAACTTGTTTGCAAGTATGTCACGGGGAACCTTGTCAAAGGCCTTACTATATCCACAGCATTCCCTTTATATACCAAGCTGGTAATTTTATAAAAAAAAAAAGAGATCAGATTTGCTTGGCATGACTTCTTTCTCTGAAACCCATGTTGACTGTTTGTGATTATGGCATTGCTTTCTAGATGTTCACAGACTCTCTTTTTAATGATCTGCTCTAGAATCTTTCCTGGTATTGGTGGCAGGCTAACTGGACGATAATGGTTGGGATCCTCTTTTTTGTCTTTTTTTGAAGATAGGGACAACATTTACCCTCCTCCCATCTGGTGGGAGTGCTCCTATTCTCCGGGAGTTTTCAAAGATTTTTGCCAATGCTCCGATATTACATTTGCCAGTTCTTTTAATACTCTTCAATGTAGTTCATCTGGTCCTGGAGACTTATATTCATTTAGATTGACCAGGTATTCCTGTACAATCTCTTTACTTTATGGTCAGGAGTGTCTGCTACCAGCTTTGGCTGATATGCCAGCTGCATCCTTTCCTGGAACTGGGGGATTATTTCTGCATTGTGTTTTGCACCACTATTTTTGATTATAACTAATATTCTGGGATGCATCCAAACATACCTAACTGGATCTAAGCAGGCTTGTAATGTTTTTCACCTTTCAAGTCTTGACATATTGCAACATTTAGATATTAAAGAAAATTGGTTCTGTTTTAAGGATGACCAGATTATTAATTGGCTGCATGAATTCCGGTCTTCTGTAACACTTTTGACCAAGGATTTTGAACAGTTGGTCCGCATCTTGTTGGTAAGAATTTACAAATTGATTTTTTATGTTCCATTGACCTTTATTGAGTCTGTGAAGTAAATATACTTAATTTATTGTTCTTTATGTATAAAAATAATGCAGAAGGTGCCATGGCTAAGAAGAAGCCAAACTGTGGTGGAAGAATACTTGGCTTTCCTGGGTAACTTAGTGTCTGCACAGACAATCTACTTGAGGCCATGTCTTGCAATGATTGTTTTGCACTTCATACCACGTAAGATTTTCTTTTTATTCTCATAAAATAGTCAGTATGATTCTCACAAAGCTTTGCAACATTATTTCTTGAACTATAATTCTTAAACTCTCCCAGCCAGCATGGCTTTTAGTTACTGGCCATGCTGCTGAGGGACTGTGGGAGCTTATAGTGAATTGAGTCTCTACCACCAGGCAGATGGGGTTTAGATGGGGTTCTTATGTTGTAATCCTAGAGTTAGAATCAACTGATGGTCCTTGGTGACAAAAATAGTTTTTTTAAAAAATTAATATTTGAGCACAATAGTGCAAAACTTCTAGAATATTACTTTTTAAAGTTATTACAGTCATATAGAATTTGGGAAGACATTACTACTTGCTAATACATTATTGCATATTTGTCATATAAATATATGACAGTTCTGTGATTCGTTACCATGAGATTTATGTTACATTATTATTTTGAATTGAATTTTGCAATGAGAACATTAAATAGTAATATAGTGTAATAACAGAATAATACTCTTTTTCCTGCAGCTCGAATAACCATACGAGAAAATAATGTGGACATCTCTGATTCAGATGATGATGAAAGTGAGTAAAATTTCTTATATTATGGTCATGATTGATTCTTTATATACATTACTTTCATTTTATTACTCTGTTATAGAGTTGGACAACTTGCAGATTTTCTTACACTGCCTCTGGCTACACTGGCTAGGGCAGATGGGAATTGCAGTCCAACCACGTCTGCACTTGTTGCAATAATGTTTAAGTTTGTTTAGAACTGTGGAGTATGGTTTACTTGCATATTTGTGACTTTCCATTGATTGAAACCTCAAGATTTCATACAGACTTGATTAATTCTTCCATTAATTTGTCTAATCCCCATTAAAGCTACAGTAGTGGCTGAGACTACTCAGATACGTTATGCAGAAAGGTTAAATAAATATGAGAACAGCAACACTGTCTATGTTGAAAACCAGTGGACTATATTAGTGAAGTATAAAATATAACTAAATTTTCTGGATTAATGTACATGCTTGATTATTTGATTCTTGCAGATGTACCTGAGGGTTTCAACACCTGTCACAGAGCATTGCAAACGATAGTAAAATACGTCCCTTTGTAAGTACTAATATTGAATTTCATATGTTGTCTATGGTTCTCTATGCACATCCCTGTCTGTTCTTTTGTCAAGGTTCATTGTTTAAAAGGGCTGTCAAAATTTGTCCAGTGTTCATAGATGTAGATGATCTTTTCTGGATATTTTTTATGTTACAGGACACCACAGTTTCTCATGCCAGTGCTTGCTGAAAAATTTCCATTTATTAACAAATCTGAAAGCACTCTGGTAAGTGATCAGCTTTTTTAAAACCATGTTTTCCCATCTGTGTATCTAGCAGTATGGCTGTTTTTAATTTAGTCTTTGAACTCCCCTTTAAATTAGCAGAAATAGTGTGGTTTCAGGGCCTGATGGCTCTGGTGCATGATGGATAGAGGCAGTGACTAAAGAAAACTGTCTTTTCCTTCATGCATTTGTTTGTATTTGATTTTTTTTTTTGGTATTCTTAGTATCATTGTTACTTCAAAAACTATGGAACATGGAAATTAATATGTAGGAATTATCCCCAAACCAGCAATTCTTACACTTTGGGAAGAGGCACAGAATACCTTGAGAAAGGTATTTGATTCTGAACCAGGTGGGGCCTTAGCAAAACCAGAGCTGGGTATGTTGTCTTTCCCTTGGCTAAGGGCCCTTGATAATTTACATTAGGTTTAGGAAAACAGCAAGGTCATACTACTTGTCCATTTAGTATGGGAGCCACCAGAATCCACAGGTGACCCCCCCCCGGCAGACACAGGTTCACTTTTTGAGGCTGAAAAAGATGAGTATTCACCACTTAAGAAGTAGAATGCATAGCTCTCTGCACTGACCATCATTTTTTAAAAACAAATTTTCAAATGAGAAGTAGACTTCTGGGGACCACAAGCAGGCTTGCAGCCCTGAACCTGATCTAACCCAATATTGTTCAATTTGACTGGCCGCAGTTTTCTAGCTGTGGGGTTGGAGTTTTCTCCTATCACTAAATATTTTTTTGTTGGACATGCTAGGGACCAGAAGTGGAATCTTTTGTGCACAGAGCTTATGTCTTACTTTTGAGTTATGGTCCCTCCCATTGCCTCCTAAATTGAAATATCTGCGACTAATGCCTCTTTATATGGCTCATGTGGTATGTGATAATCAGTGAAAAACAGAGGACTTATTTAGAAAATCCTGTGTTGAGTTTAAGGTAAAAGCTAAGAAGCTTCGTACTACACTAGTTACATAGTCAGTGGTGTCTCAAACATAAGGGGGCTTGACTGTATGCATATATTTTTTTACTTACAATTTTTGTGGGAACTTCCATTGCAGCAGTTTTATGTGCACAACGTACTACGAATTACTGGATACATCCCAGTGCTGAGATGTGACATTTTGGAACTTGTTATTGAAAGGCTATTGAAGATGGATGTAAGTATAGAGTGTGGCAAGTTGTGTGTGTGTGTTGTGTGCCTTAAAGTCATTTCCAACTTATGGCAGCCCTAATGGGGTTTTCTTGGCAAGATTTGTTCAGGGGAAGATTGTCATTGCCTTCTCCTGAAGCTGAGAGCATGTGACTTGCCTAAGGTCACTCAGTGGGTTTCATGGCTGAGTTGGAAATTGAAGCCCAGACTCTATAGAGTCATAGTCCAATGTTCAAACCACTACAAGTTACTCTTTTGTGAGAGATTCACTTACATTCCCCTTTTTTGTATTTTTAGCAGAAAAATCTGGCTGTACAATTTGATGTCATCCAGACATACTGGATTTCAATTCCTAGAAACCCCAGCTAGCATGATTAGTGGTCAGGAGTTATGGATTTGCAGTCCAAAATATCTAGAGGGAACCTGGTTTTCTGTTGCAATCTAACCACTAATGTCTTTCTTTCATCATTTGTTACAAAGAGTTAGTAGCTTTAGCAAACAGTTGTATCAGACAACTTCAGTATCCCTACTCATTTTAACAGGTGAGTGCCCCAAGAAAAGATATTGAAGCTGCTGAAGAAGTTGAGAGTGTGGAGAATGCAGAGAAAGGACTCTTTAACTTGGTAAGTTTGCTTGCTAAGCATTTTCGTTGTTAGTTGGTGTATATTTAATAAATACAAATTTTAAGAACAGTTTTAAAGGCACAGGAGGAAATGTTTGTTAACTTTGTACATGGAATTGTAGATACTTAATCTTGTATTCCTTTGACATAAGTGCATCTCCTTGTATAAATAGATAGCTGCTAATACATTTTTAGTTACTTTATTAGTTACTTTAGTTTACTTTATTGTTTAAGAAGTACAGTTTCCAATGTAAAAGTTTTGAGAAGTGTAGCTCTAGAGAAGTAACTGCATCCAGCTAATAAACACACTTTTGATACAGTCCTTGTTCTGTCACAAATGTCCCTTGTACTAGTGCGTACTAGTGTCCCTTGTACTTTAGTATGTTTTTGTCAATCATGCACTTTGGTTTGTAGTGTTCAACATTCAGTTCAACATTATTCATGCAGTCAAGAGCTCCCCAAATGTTCTCTAATTAGTACTTTATTTAAACAGGATGAAGATGAAGAAAACCCAGATAAGAATGAAACAATGGCACATCCAGTTGCAGAACGCCTGGACATTCTGATGATTGTATTGTTTTCATATGTTAAAGAAATCTGCCATGTTGATGGTAATAACACTTATGCTACCTGTTTAGATTCTTTCTCCAGGATTGACTGTTAATGAGGCAGTAACAAGGAGATAGAAGCATCTGGGCTTAATAATTGGGGACCCCTGCAAAGGGATTCCTGAAAATTGACTTGGAGGAAGGGTTAGATTTGTCTCTAATCTTTTTCCAAACCAATGTGGAAATGTGTATGTTGCATCCAGTTGCATGAGTTGCATCTTGGGTCCAGGCTGGTCTAAACCATTGTATTCTCTTGTGTGAGCCTTCCTGGGCTTTGTGATCTCTAAGAGAGGGCTTTTTTAGTGGTTGTTTCCAGGCTATGGAACTCTTTTCCAAGAAATGCTAGACTGTCCCACTCCCTGTTGTCTTTCTGGTGGGGAGCAAATACTTCTTTACTGAAGTGTTGTTTGAGCAATTGACTGGATGCAGGAAAAGGGTGTTTTAGTGACTGACAAGGAGATCTGGCATTTTCCAGTTAATGTTTGATCCATGCTGGGGTGAACAGCCTAGTGCCTTCAGGTGTTTGAGACTAGAATTTCCATAAGATACCAGGCTTTATGTTGTGGGAGTACTGTCCCAAACATTTCACACTGAGTTACTGTGATTAATCTGTTTACAAATATACAGTGGAACTCCATAGATTAATAGCTTTCATAGGCAGAAGAATGGAGACAGGGTTTTCATTTATTCATCCTGCAGCCCAATCTGATTCCTGAGAAATCTGCTTTTGAGGGTTCAAGAATCCCCCAGAAGATAGTAGAAGATGGTACTGAGAATAAGAAAAATAGAACTTCTCTATTTGCAGATCAGCAGGTCTTAAAAGCAGTCTTACCCAACCTAGTTCCCTCCAAGTGTTCAAGACCTCAACTCCCAGCATTCCTGACCTTGATAATGCTGGCTGGACAAAGGAAGCTTTTCTGTCTGTTTCACCATCCTCACAGACATGTTTGGGTAAGGTCAAAGGAAGGGCCTTCTCAGTAGCTATTCCAGGTGTGAAATGCCCTGTTTAAAGAAAGTTCTCCCTGTTATTCATCCACTGACAGGCAAAGACCTTTTGCCAGTGAGTTTTGACAATGCACTGGGTTGTTGAGAAAGCAAATCTAATTGAGATGAGGGGGAGTCTTTTATACCTGGTTTTCAAAGTTGCTTATAAGATTGTTTTACATTCAGAATTTTAATCTGATAATCTATTTATTTATAACCTATGGTGGTTTTAGTTGTATCCATATATTAATCATGTATGAACCTCCTTGGATGTAGTAGTGGGAGAAAGATGGGATGAATAATGAAACAAAATGTGAGTCAGAGTCTGAGTGAGAAGCCTGTTCACTCCTTCTTCTAAGTTTGTTGCTGGGTCCTGACTGCTTTGGAAGTAAGCCATGTTTAGATCTGTTTCACAGTCTGACATATTAAGCATTAAAATAACATATAGACACTGCTGCTGTGTCATTAAGCTTTGGAACTTTTATTGTTTCTACTGGATACCAAAAATGACCAGAATGTACATTGTTTTTGTGGGTTTTTCGGGCTATGAGGCAGTGTTCTAGTAGAGTTTATTCCTGATGTTTCACCAGCGGCTGTGGATGGCATCTTCAGAGAATGCTGGCATGGAAGAGAGTATCTGAGAGGAGGTGATTTGCATGTTAGTTTGTATATTGTTTTGTTATTGAATGGCAAGGCGTACAGAGTGTCCATTTACATAAAGATCTGTTGTCTCCTGGGAATCTCCCTCACTCTGGTGGTTTTCATTTGCATTTGCTGGGTCTTAATTTTCGTGTTTTTCAGGACAGGTAGCCAAACTCTGTTTACTTTAAGAGTTTCTTCTTTCCTGTTGAAGTTGTCCAGGTATTTGTGGATTTCAATGGCTTTCCAGTGCATTCTGACCTGATAGTTGTTGGCATGGTCCGGAATTTCAGTGTTTTCAAACAGCATTTTATGGCCAGGATGGGTTATAACATGTTCTGCTACTGCTGATTTTTCTAGCTGACCCAGCTTGCAGTGTGTTCCTTGATTTGGGTTTGAATACTGCATTTGGTGGTCCCTATGTAGACTTGTCCACAGCTGCATGGTATGCGGTAAACTCCTGCAACTGTGAGAGGGTCTCTTCTGTCCTTTGCTGAGCACAGTATTTGCTGGATTTTCTTGATCGGTTTGTAGATCATCTGGAGGTTGTGTTTCCTCACCAATTTCCCTTTTCTGTCTGTGACTCCTTTGATGTATGGTAAAAATACCTTCCCTTTGCTTGCTTGTTTGTTTTCACTCCTATGGGTTATTCTGGGTCTGGCAGCCCTTCTGATGTCTTAGCTGGAGTAACTATTAGCATGTAGAGACTGCACATTGCTTGTAAATCAGTTTATCTTGCCTGAATGGTCAGTTCCATGTTAAGTGGAGAAAGTGCTGAATATGTATAGCAACCATTGAGCATCTTCCTTGAATTTGTCCTGCAGAATCTAAGGACCCAGTAAGCATAGACATGCAATGTATTATTTTTGGTTGATTTATGGTTAAGAAGATGAGGGTATTTTAGCATAGTATCCTTCCTTAATCTTATTTGACTACTAGGTAACAATGTTTTGGGGGAAAGTAACTAATAATTTTGTAGAAAGTACACACGTCTTTTCTCAGCTGAGGACCATGGTAATGGAAACATTTTTATTTCTAGGGAAGCTTGATGTTGGCAACACCAAGCAGTTGTATCGGGATCTGGTGGCTATATTTGATAAGCTGATTTTACCAACCCATGGCTCATGTCATGTGCAGTATATCATGTTCTACCTCTCCAGCTTTAAACTGGTATGTATAGTCCAACTTTTTGCCATGCTTTCTTCCTAGTTCTATTGATTGGCTTCTCAGACCAAAAAGCACAGTTGTATATTTTTTGTCTTTGGTTGAAATGAAGAGTGTCTCAAGGACTGTGTTCAGACAGAGTTGAAACTGCAGAGTCTCCCCCTCCTCTATTAATTCCTTCGTTCTCAAGCAGGATTAGTCCTGGGGTTAAATATGGCCCTCCTAGGGTCCCAAAGTGGCCCTCTGGAGCTGCCCTCCCCATAATACAGTTGTTTCATGTTTTCTTAGATTTTATACAAGTTTTTCTCCTTCCGAAGCAGTGGAGTGCCTCTACAGGTGAAGTTGCTGGCAGTAAGAACTTTGAACTGAAATATGTCCCACCATTTTGCCTATTTTTACACCCACCAGTGAAATACGGCATCCAGGAATTTCTCTGAATTCTGAATTCACCCTTTGGATTGAAAGAAATTCCTTACCCTTGCTCTAACAATTGTCAGTGAGCACTGTCCATGAATGTAGGCACCCTAGCATTTATGTGTTACATGCATTTGTGTCTCATAGGGAATTGCAGAAGCCTTTGTGGAACATCTTTGGAAAAAGCTTCAGGATCCAAATACTCCTGCGGTCATTAGGCAGGCAGCTGCAAACTACATTGGTAGCTTTTTGGCACGGGCAAAGTTTATCCCAGTTGTGTAAGTAGCCCACCAAAGTTATTCAAAAATTTTACTCTGCAGAATAAGACTAGAAATGTAGACTCAGAGCATTCTGGAAGAAATAATAGAGCATTTTGCTATGAAATGACCTGTTTGTTTTGCAGTGATAAAGTATTTGCCCCAACTTTTTCTTTTGGGAGGGAATTGGGGCCAGCTCAACCCTACAGGAAAACTGAGCAGTAGCTGTGCTCACTAAAGTCAAAAGAGCTCATAAATTCACATATTGACAGAGCTTCCATAATAAAATGTTATGAGGATGGGGCATTTAAGGTACATCATAGGCATAGCTTAGAAAAGTTGCATTTTGGACTACAATTCCCAGTTGGCTCACTGGCCATGCTCACAAAGGGATTCTTGCAGTCCTAGAAATCAATGTTTCCAATTTCTGAGGGTGGATGGGGTGGTTTATCATTAGTATGACACAGGAAACATGCCTGATACCTTCATTATTTAAATGATCATCCTTCTCATCAGTGAAATGATTTAGCTGGACTTCTGTTGTTATCAGTTTTCTTGTCCCGTTGCAGTACAGTGAAAGCTTGCCTGGACTTGTTGGTAAACTGGTTGCACCTGTACATTGATAACCAGGGCTCAGGATTGAAAGCGTTTTGTGACATTGCTCTTCATAGTTCCTTCTATGCTGCTTGCCAAGCTGTGTTCTATGTGGTCATCTTTCGACACAAGCAAATCTTGGATGGAAACCTAAAGAAAGGCAAGTGCGATATGATAGCAAGTACAGTATTCAAACTAGATGTGTTGGGGAAATTTGTCTGGATTTTGATAGTGGTGTCTTCGTTGGAATAAAAATTAGACCAATTTCATACCTGGAAGCAGGTGAACGAGTGGATCCTTGAAACAGCTTTTTTTAAATATACATATCTTTATTTACCATGATTAAAATACATAAAATCTTCCATATAACCAATGCAATGCATCATACAACCATCACATAGTCCTTGACACAGTCTTTGGTAGCCCTAGTAATTATCCATATATCTTTTATTACTCACCTAACACTATAACTATATTCTTCCATACTCTCTATTGTCTCCCTTTTATCTCTATCATCCCTCTCATACCTTCTCCTTTCCACCCATTCTTCTAACATTAATCATACGTTCTCCTTCCAATTCTCCACCTTCCAAACAGACTATCCCTTTACACTCTGTTCCTCTAATGTATTTCCGTCACAGTAAATACATTAAACTAAGCACTACTGTAGATGAAGAAAAAAGCCTGCCTAAGCAGTTAATGTTTGTTAATGAATTTCCATTACGTGTTACTAATGTTGCTTCTTCTGCATCAGCTTAGTACTGTGGCAGGTTACCCTGTTGCTGTCCCTCTTTCTTTTTGTTTGTGTAGGAGACTCTAAAGGCATAATCGCATAAAGATGTTTGTTAATACTTTTGTTTTGAAGGTTTGTCATTCCTGCAGAAGTTAAACTTTGAACGTATTGTTATGTCCCAGTTAAACCCCCTGAAGGTTTGTCTGCCATCCATTGTGAATTTCTTTGCTGCCCTTACCAGGTAAGAATCTTTGTTTCCTTCCTTGATTTTTAAAAATATTTGTGTTCAATAACTACAGTGGTACTCCGGGATACGAGTTGATCGCGTTACGAAATTTCCGGGGTACGAAAAAGTTAGCTTGGAAAAAACTGTTCCGGGTAACGAAAGATTTTTCGGGTTACGAAATTTTTTTTGGTGTGTTTCGGCGCTTTTTGGCACGAAATTTAAAAGCCGCGGCTTTCCAGCGCTAGCGGTTTCGGGTTGCGAAATCTTTCGGGTTACGAACGGCGCCGCGGAACGAATTAAATTCGTAACCCGGGGTACCACTGTATGTAAATCAAATAGCAATGCAGATGTTTTTGGTCTATATCTCCATTTCCATTTTCTACTGTATGTTCTTTCAGGTTTTTAGGAAGGCTTTGTTCTTTGTGGCACTATTACTTCCCTTGATCTAGACACTATACTTCTATTGATGCAGCCTAAAATCACATTGGCCTTTTTAGCTGCTGCATCAATTCAATTGCTTGAATCCAATTATCTTAGGAGATGTTTCTGTCAAGATCTCTTGCCCATCTTATCATATGGTCTTTTATCATTTCTTCCTCTAAATAGTTAAATTTGTTCCATTGACTCCTTCTATCTGTTTTTATTTACCTGCCATACCACCCAGACGGAGGCAACCCTTCCGCTTATAAAATACGAAGTTAAATCTAGAGATAGCTCTCTAAGATTGCTTTGTGAAATTTTGAAATTTGCTTTGATTTTTCTTCAAACATTATTCTGTCAATTACATTTTTTTAAAAAAATCCTATGTTTCTTTTATCAGATTTGAATCTTTCCTGTAGCTGATAGTATATTAACCAGTGAGATTTTTTTTCCTGTATGGTTTGGATGTCTTTTATGTCTTTATACAGATTATGTCTGGAGCTAAGCAAGAGTGGACTTAAGTCAGTACTTGGCTAATAATCAAAAGCAGTTAGACCTGAATGTAAAGAGAGGCTAATATAAAAAATATAAATTACCACAGAAGGAGATCTTAGGAGGAATAAAATCCAAAAGTGTTCTCATTCATAGTCTATCTTTCCACTCAAGATTTCAAGGCAGTATAGAGTAGGGGTGGCTATCCATCTGTTGCTTGACTGAAGATCCTCATGCACCTTACCATTAGTTCTGTTTGTTATGGCTAATGAGAGTTGCAGTCCAACAACATCTGCACTGGGATTCATGTTCCCCACATGCATTTTAGGATACAGGCTAAGGGATATGCTACTAAAGGAATGGTGAAAGGAAATGATAAAATTATAATAGTGCCAGTTCTTTTCATACTATATAATAAAGTTTTCTTTGTGGGGGCTCTTGGAATGTCAGTTCAGAACATTTGGGAGGCTAACCTCCAATCTCTGCTGAATGTGGATTAAGTCTGGTTTTCTGTCTCTATTTTGCTTCAGCTATCCCTTCTAAAACAGGAAACTTCACTTGGCTTTTCTTCCTTTTGTTCAGAAAATACCAGATTGCATTCTGTGACACCATCATTGAGAGGAACAGGAGGCAAGCTTTGCCAGTTATAAGAAGCAGCTGTGGTGGTGACTCAATAGAAGCATCCACAAATCCCCTTGACAGTTTTTTCCCTTTTGATCCTTATATTCTCAAAAGGTATATTTCGAGAAATCAGTGAATTTCCCTTTTGTTTTGAAAGAGCCCTGTTTAATTCTGACAATGTCAGAGTTGTCAAACTATGTTTTATCTAGCTTGTTTGAAGTGGGTTGTGTTGAAGCTACTCTGTAAAACACCCAGAAGTCACGCTTGTTTAGAGGACTGGAGATTCCCCTCAGGGATGCTTTAAACTATGATTCCTGCAATGGCAGGTGGTTAGATCCAAGTATGTGATTATTTTAGTACCTCCTTGTTATCGCATGCTACCATTTTGACTCTGTTTTGAAAAGTCCCCTGTGAGACTGAAGACACAATCCACAACACATGGGTTAATCCTTTGCACCATGTGTTGTGGGATTGTGCTGGCAGCCTCACAAGAATGACCGTTCTCAGTCAACCACTCATTTTGTGTACTGTTCTAATTCCATTCAATCTTTTTTAAAAGACAGATGAGGTAATTATGGAAAATATTAAAAAATACTTTGTGTGGTGCTATGATTTCCTTTTTTATGTGGTCACCCTCTTATCATATTCCAATGTACTTCACAGATCAAAAAATATAATTAATCCCTTGTATCAATTTTGGGAAGAGCAGAGTACAGAAGAACTTGAAAAGACTACAGATGCCATTAATGAGGTGAGCAATGTCATTCATATACACAAGCCATCTCTCAGTCTGGTTTTTCTACCAGTGCTGAAGAATAATATAAGGTACACGTAGTTTAAAGTGATGTCTTCACACTGAGGACAAAGATCATAATAAGATAGTATTTTGGTATATTTTAATGATAAGTTGGGTGCATAAAATATCTCTTATATTATGGTATTAAGGTATGTTGTTTGGAAATATAACGTGCATTAATATAAAATGCACAAAAAAACATTTAAGGATTTTTATAAAAGCGATACACAATAAAAGCTACAGATAAAGAAGAGGAAGGAAGGAAGTCAGATGTATGTAAGATAAAGAAGAGTGAATGAAGAAAGATGAAGACTAGTGAGATAGTAATGAAATAACAGTAGACAAATTGTAGGATGGTATAATAAGTAGGGGAAGGTTTTAAAGGTCTAGGTAGAATAATAACAGGGAGGTGACAGGTAATATAGGTAGTGAGGAGTAGAGTGTTAGCGATTGGAAGAATAAAAATATATGTGTAGGCTGATATTCTGAAAGATGGATTTATGTCAAATATGTGTCGGTCTGTTTTGTTTGTGTTTGTCTTTGTTATTAAAATTAACAAATAACAAACCAAAAACAAAATATGTGGAATGTAGCAGGTTGAGGAATGATGCTCAAACCTGAGGTGAGCAACGTGGCTCCTGGGCTCCACTTATTTACCTTTGAAGCCCCCGATCATTCCTTCAAAGCTCCCTTTTTCCCAAACTAATTTCAGTGTGATTTTTCTGGCAGTTTTGACCTCTAGTCACTCAGAAAGCCCTAAAAATGCATCAAGACATGCAAAAATACTCCCTACTGCCACAAGCACCTCAGAATCCTGAACTATCTCCAAATACCCTTCTTTCTGCAGTCATTTGCAAAATGGTAGCAGGAAGAGGATGCGTTGTCACTTCTGGTTGCCATCTTGAAAAGGTCTGCAAATGGAAATGGAGGAACATGGACTTTGTAGACTGTAGGGGAGGCAGAGTGGGATTGGCCCCTCTAGATAGTGGAGCTTAAAAGCAATTTAATTTAAATCATAGAATTGTAGAGTTGGAAGAGACCACAAGTGCCACCCAGTCCAACCCCATTTTGCCATGCAGGAACTCTCAATCAAAGCATCCCTGACAGATATTACATTTATCTGTTTTCTCAAGGTATTCCTTGGTGGCATTGTGGTGTTTTTACTATTGTGTTTGTTTGATAGAGCAAAGGTGAAGACGACGACGACTTCTTGAATGGTGAAACTCCCCAGAACGATGGCATGATTGGTATGATGCCAGGCTCCTTCGACTCCTCTCTTCAGAATACAGAAATATGTGTAGGATCGCCACCAGTAGCATCAATGCTGCTCTGACCTCCCAAAATCAGATGGACAAAAACTTTGGGCAGTCGTCATTTCTATAAAGAGAACATTTTGGATTATGTGTAGACTGCTGATTCTTCATCTATTTTGACAGTAAAATTGTAAAAAAAAGGTGTTTGTATAATTTGAAAGAGTTGTATCTTACCCTTGTGTCTTACCCTTACAATTGTTTCTGTATGTTGATCCAGAATGGCTAACTTAATGTACTTCATATGTAAAGACAGACCCAGAAGACTTTGCAGCTAGTTCTGCTTGGCTACCTCTCTGCTTTAAAGAAAATGAATTTCAAAACACTTGCTGTTCAGATAGAAGAGTTCTGCTTTTATTTATTTAAAAGAAATAAACTGAGCTTAAATGCCTTGGGGAGCTCTTTTTCGTGTGAACTGTATGGTTTTTCTTCTTAATCTGACCACAGGATGAACATTCAAAGGCAACAACGATTAAACATTCTGGAAGTTTCTGAACTGGTTTGAGTAGGAAACATGTTTCAGCGTTGTCAGAGTGTTATTGGCAGAGCTTGGAAAATATACTTTTTGAGCCTGATCCTGGGAGCTGTTGATCACAAAAGTAGCTTTGTGTGTGTGTGTGTTGGGTTATTGAATTGTGATTCAAATGAGGATTTGAGTTGATTTTGAATACCTGGTCTTTACATTTTATCTCGAGTCGTGTGTTTAATACACAACACAGAGTGCGACAAGTGGGAAGTGTTTTATTTTTAGAGAGCTGCATCTCCTCATTCCCTAGGGATGGTTAACTTTTCCCATCCATATATTTGGCAGTCTGCTTCCTCAGATGCATATTATTATTATTATTGTTGTTGTTGTTGTTGTTGGGAAAAATAGCCTATAAAATAAATTATATAATAATAATAATAATAAATTATTATTATTATTATTCAAAGCCAATAATAGTCTGCAAAAGCAATATGTAAGGAGCTCTTGTAGCACCTTTGAGACTGAAAGAAAGAAGTTGGCAGCATGAGCTTTCCTAGAGTTTAGTCTGCTTCCTCACAATCTGAGGAAGTAGGCTTTATTATCTATATCTTTATTACTTTATTTTATTATTATTTATTCTTAACGTTGTTTCTAGTTATAAGTTTAACAAAGACATAGCTGTGTGTTATTCCCTAAAATCAGTATGTGGAGAGATCTTGTAAGAGTACAGTACAAGATATTTTTTTGGACTCCATCTCCCAGAAGCCTCCGCCATGAAGGCCAATAGCCTGGGACTCTGGGAGCGGAAGTCCAAAATCCCTTGAAGCGGAGCGGAGTTCGTTGATCCCTGAATACTACTGGCTCCAGAGACTATGATACATCTTCCTTTGCTAACATGGTCTCCTTGCGCTGGCTCTCCTCGCCCTCCAGCTCCGCCTCGGAGGCTTGGCTTCGTGGGCAGAGACTACTAGAGAGGGCGCCCGGGGCCTAGTCGCCACCAGGAGCCATGCCTTTGCTGCTCAATGGCGAGCGGGTGGACCTGGGGCAGCCCCCGGGGGAGCTGGCCTACTCCTGCCCGGCCCTAGAGGTGAGCAGCAGCCGCCCTGCCCTTCCCCTCCTCCGCCCAGAGAAGGCCTAAGGAGGAGGAGGAGGCCCAGGGAGGCAGCCTCGACTGGGCTCTGGGGACCAGGGCTCGAATCCCGCGTGAAGGCCTTGGTCACACTCTCTCAGAGGATTAACAAGCGTGGCCCAAAACGCACTGCAGAAATAGTGCAGGTTGAGACCACTTTAATTGCCCCCCCGGGTCATTGCTAGGGAATCCTGGGAATTGAGGTTCATTGGGGCTCAGACAAAGAAGGCTAAAGGCCTTACAAAAGGACGGTTCCCAGAATTCCCTAGCACTGAGCCAGGGCAGCTGAAGTGGTCTCAAACTGGGTTATTTCTGCAGTGTGTTTTGGACCAGAGATACATTTACTTGCTGCACTTGGGGCGGAAAAAGGAAGTGCACCGATATAGGATGGAGGGCAGTAAGATTTCATAAGGCCTAACGAGACTAACTGCGTTATTATCACACTCAGGGTTAAACGAGAGGAAACCAGGAAAAGCCTGAAGTTTATCACACGACGTTTCCTGGTTTTCTTTAGTTTAACTCTCTTTTAAATCCTGTTTGCCTATTATTATTATTATTATTATTATTAACCTTTATTTATAAAGTGCTGTAAATTTACACAGCGCTGTACATACAATCTTTTAATTAGGCGGTTCCCTGCCCTCAGGATGAGTGTGATAAAGCAGTAGGTGTGAAAGGGAGCGAGGAGTCCTAGCAGACCACAAGTTGAAGGTGAGTGCGATGCAGCAGCTAAAAAGGCCAATGTAATTTTAGGCTGCATCAACAGAAGTATAGTGTCTAGATCAAGAGAAGTAATAGTGCCACTCTATTCTGCTCTGGTCAGGCCCCACCTGGAATACTGTGTCCAGTTCTGGGCACCACAATTCAAAAAGGATGTGGAGAAACTGGAGCCATGTGTCCAAAGAAGGGAGACTAAAATGGTGAAGGGTCTGGAAACCATGCCCTATGAGGAACGACTCAGGGAGCTGGAGATGTTTAGCCTGGTGAAGAGAAGGTTAAGAGGTGATATGATAACCCTGTTTAAAGATTTGAAGGGATGTCATATTGAGGAGGGAGCGAGCTTGTTTTCTGCTGCTCCAGAGACTAGGACCTGGAGCAATGGATGGAAAGTGCAGGAAAAGAGATTCCACCTCAACATTAGGAGGAACTTCCTGAGAGTAAGGGCTGTTCAACAATGGAACACATTCCTTCCTTGGAGTGTAGTGGAGTCTCCTTCCTTGGAGGTCTTTAAACAGAGGCTGGATGGTCATCTGTTAATGGGGATGCTTTGATGGAGAGTTCCTGCATGGCAGAATGGGGTTGGACTGGATCAGGGCCCTTGTGGTCTCTTCCAATTCTATGCATGCCACCACTGTGACATTGTAGGGTTAGGGTGTGTGTGGTTGGTGCACTGTCCCTAACCCTAGAATTGCTTCTTGGCTGTCTGTACCGGACCTGGGTTTTTTCTCTGTTACATAAAAACAAAATGCAGCAGATTCTGCAATAACAGTAAGAGGAAATCATTATTTTTATTCTTAGAATTGTAGATTTGGAAGTGAGCACAAGGGCCATCCAGTGTGCTTCTCAGTCTTTCAGCCTCATTATAGGCCTTGCCATTTTTCTCATCCTCTTCTGCTGCTGTTACTCCCACTTCCCCTGAAAACCAGGGCAAGTAGCATGTTCCTTGTACCTGATACATGTTGAATACTTATTCTCACAGCAGTCACCAGATATCATGGTGGTGGGAGTTTATTATGCCCCTAAGCTACTGCTCTGGAAAGTATCTGCTCTGTAGCCAAGTGTTGGTTTATTTGGAGGTTTTTTTTTTAATTAAAATCTTTTTTTATCCTCAGGAGCAAGCCAAAAAGTTAAGAAGCCAGCCTGCTCGAATGGTGGGTCCCAAAGGACTTCTCTATGTTCAGCAAAGAGAGTTTGCAGCAACCACTCCTAAGGATGGTATGTAGGCATCAAGTCAGAATACACGCAATAGTATAGAAATAACAGTGACCTTACTTTTACTCCTCCTTATTTTTCAACAGGTTCTGTTTCTATTCTTGGATCAGATGATGCAACTACCTGTCACCTAGTAGTGATCAGGCACACAGGTATCTATTTGTTTTTCCTCTGATGTGGTTCAGTCATGTCTTGTGTATTTATGCGCCTTCAGGTCATTTTCATCATATGATGATAAACCTATCATGGGATTTTCTTGGCAAGAGTTGTTCAGAGAAGGTTTGCCACTGCCTTCCCCTCAGAGAATGTGACTTGCCCAAAGCCACCCAGTGGGTTTTCATGGCCAAACGGGGATTCAAATCCTGATCTCGAGAGTCATAGTCCAACACTCAAATCATTACACCAGTAGTTCTCAAACTTTGGTCCTCCAGATGTTTTGGACTTCAGCTCCCAGAATTTCTGAATGTTGGCCAAGCTGGCTAGGGCTTCTGGGAGCTGGCGTCCAAAACACCTGGGGGACCAAAGATTGGGAATCATTGCATTATACCATGCTGTCTTTTATTGTCTAATATGTTGTTGTAGGTAGAACTAGTGCAGAACTAGTGGTGTAGAACTAGTCAGAAAGCCTGTGGATGTAATGTAAACTGAACTTGAAATATTGAATTTCCACACGAATCCCACATCTCCACAACCTTTGAAGTAGAAAATAGCCATTTTACTTGGCTGCACAACATACTTTTTAAGCAACTTCTCTTCTTGAATGATGCAGAAGAGCAGAGATCTAGAAGCTGGCTTAGGGGTTGCAGCCCTTCATATTTCTAGGTGCTAAATGGGGGGAATCTGTACTGCAAACTCCTCTAAACCCCTGCAACTGTGCAAGCATGACCAAATTGCTGGCTTTTAAAGCAACTTGCTGAAAAAAGTCAAGGCACTTTTAGAAATCAAGGGTTTTCTGTTGTCACAGATTTGTCACAGTTTATAGTTTGTTTTAGAGATACAGTACCTGTATCCTGATTTTCAATGTAGAAACAGAAAAACCTTTCCTCCCCTTCTCCTAAATTGGGCTTCACCAGTAAAAAGAAAGTATATGTGGGTATTGGGATAGTACACTTATTGTACTCTACTACCGCCTCTACTGCCAAGATCCTGGTCCATGCCCTAGTGGTCTCACGACTCAATTACTGTAACGTCCTCCTGGCTGGGCTTCCTCTTTCTCACCTCTGTCCTTTAATCTCTGTCCAGCATTCAGCTGCACGCATTATCACATCCCCCCACCACTCTGACCATATCTCTCCTGTGTTGGCATCCCTTCACTGGCTCCCCCTCCCTTTCCGCATTAAGTAAAAGCTCCTGCTGTCGACATTTAAAGCCCTCCATGGACTGGCCCCTCCTTACTTATCAGACCTTATTTCTCCCCACCTTCCCACTAGGGCCCTCCGTTCTGGTAGTCAAGGTCTGCTTTCCCAGCCCAGGATTTCCTCTGCCCCATCTCGGATTCGCCCCTTTTCACTCGCTGCCCCTCACTCCTGGAATCTTCT
Source organism: Sceloporus undulatus (assembly GCF_019175285.1). Taxonomy (NCBI): domain Eukaryota; kingdom Metazoa; phylum Chordata; class Lepidosauria; order Squamata; family Phrynosomatidae; genus Sceloporus; species Sceloporus undulatus. Next base: position 34,722,100 of record NC_056529.1, on the reverse strand, counting down.
TCCCCTGCGAGCAAGGGCCATCACTTCTTTAACCAGCTTCAAAACGGAGTTGAAGACCATCCTGTTCAGAGAAGCCTTCCCAGGCATTGCATAACTGTCACTTGCTGTTTGATGTTCTTTTGATGCCTGTTTTATCGAACCATTTCCTGTATTGCTATGTACTTTATATGTATTAGCCTACTAGCCCCACCACCTTTCCCTTCTCCTTTTATGTCGTGTCTTTTTAGATTGTAAGCCTGAGGGCAGGGAACCGTCTAATTAAAAAGATTGTATGTACAGCGCTGTGTAAATTTACAGCGCTTTATAAATAAAGGATGATGATAATAATAATAATAATAATAATAATAATAATGTATAATAATGTACTGAGAACACATTCCTGGGCATGGTATTTTCTTAGACCTCATTGGTTCTTAATTTGAGGGGTTGTATGCCTGCCTTTATCCTGGGCCACTGTTTTATCCATGCAGCTGGTTAGTGGAGTTTGGATTCCTGATTTAAAAAACAAACAAAAACAGATAAGATTTTGCCAGCTTAACTGGAGTAGTGGTTTGAGGATTGGACTATTACTCTGGAGAGTAGGGTTGGAATCCCCACTGAGCCACAGAAACTCACTGGTTGACCTTGGGCAAGTTACACACTGTCATGTTCACATGCTCTCAGCCTCAGAGCATAGCAATAGCAGCCCCCACTGAAGAAACGTTCCAAGAAAACTCCACGATAGGCTTGCCTTCGGGTCACCATACGTCAGAAACAACTTGAGGGCACAGAACAACAACAAAGTATTTCATATTCAAACTTGAGTGTGAGAGAGAGCCACAACTGGAGGTGGGGAGCAGAAGGATTGTGCCCTGTTGGTCTTCCCTTTTGTCAGGTGGTTAGGAACCCTGGTGAGCTTTTGTATGTCAGGTTATTTGTGAGTGTCTGAATTTGTGGGCTACAAGACTTGATAGTGTGGCTGCATTCATGTTCAGTCCCGCCACCAATGTTCAGGCTTTCCATTGCAAGATTTCTTTGTTTTCATCTAGTTTTCTTTTCTTTCCCTTGCCCTCAAGGGCAGGAAGCATTCCATGACCACTGAGCATGGTCATGACTTAGTGTATCTTCTCCCTCTGCCCTGAAATTTGGGAAATAACTTCTATGGGACATTCATTCACAAAATCAAGGTAGAAAGTAGTGATTTGGGGGAATTTTCCTCCTTGCCTTTCCAAAGCAGATGTAGTGAATGGTTGCATATGTCATGGAGAGCAAACCTGTTCCTGTTTTTCTCTTTGTGTTTTTTCAGGTAGTGGGGCTACATGTCTGACTCACTGTGATGGTTCAGATACAGAAATGGAAGTATTATTAATGATGAATGCAGTCAAAGTGCTTTCTCCTAATATAGAATGTGGAAGGTCAGTTTTAAAAAAAAATCCTGTCAGTCTGCTTAGGGTTGTTAAGTTGTAATTGTCAAAACAACAGCATTAATCAAATAGTCTATATAAATGTAAATGTAAATGTTCATTTGTTCAAAAAATCTTAAATCTCCGAAAGTTCTTCACCAATTCCTTTGAAATTTTGACACAAAGTTCCATTTGAATATACACATGTTTTTATATACATATACCTAATATTATATAGATGTCACTACATTACAGAATGATAACATGAGATTTTAAAAAGAGAACAACATCCTGTTAAATCTCCTTATTTGAAAACAGTCAGTTCTCCAAACCCTATTAATTATATTAAAAATGTGCTATTAAAATCTCACATTTAAAATGGAATCCTCGGCACGTTACAGACCGCCTAAAAGCGGCGGTCTGCCAGCGCTGCTGGTTGCTCTGCAAGGGAGCCGCAGCAGCCAAACCGCGTGGCTCCTGCACAGAGCAAAAAAGAAGCCCCAAAATGGCGCTACTTCCCGCGGTGCAGTTATGACACCGCGAGGCGCCAATGGTGCACTTGTGACATCATAAGCGACGCGCGACATGCGGACGCTATGCGCCCAGAACGTAATAATGGCGGCACCTGTGTGTATTGGGCGCCACCATTATTACACCCCCGTCACGTGATAGGGGTGAGGCCGGTGTGGACGCTAGGTCCCCGGCCAACCCCTAGCACGTGATGGGGGCGCCTCAAGAGCCCGTCTGTAACGGGCCATACTCAGGTAAAGATTTGTGTTGATTATTCTGCTAAAGGCACAAGACATTCATTTGATTTGTTGTTTGTTTAGGTTGGAAGTACACCTGGTTGGAGGTTTCAGTGATGACAGGCATTTATCCCAGCAACTTACCAACCAGCTTCTTAGTAAGTTCACATTTTCCTTCTGTGCTCTCTCTGTCAAATTTAGAGTTCTGATTGGATTTGAATGATGTTTGCATAAGGGTTTAGAGTCTGAGAGGTTAGCAAGAGCTCAAAATAAGGTGCAGAAAGAAAAAAATCTCCCAGCAAGAGAGCACTGCACCTAGGTTGAATAAATTAGTTGGGTAAATCTTTGGGACGAGCAGGAAATTGTGATGGCTTCCTTTAATTTTCTTTTTATTCAGACGTATATCATAGAATCATAGAGTTGGGAGAGACCACAAGGGCCATCCAGTCCAACTCCCTGCCATGCAAGAAATCTATATTTCATAAGTATAAAACACACTTAAAAGGTAATGACACTACAAATAAAACAAACACAACAAACCAAACTTTAGGTTTTTTTGTGGGTTTTTCGGGCAATGTGGCCATGTTCTAGAAAAGTTTATTCCTGACGTTTCGCCAGCATCTATTTCTGGCATCTTCTAGAACATGGCCACATAGCTCGAAATACCCTCAAAAAACTATAGATGCCAGCCATGAAAGCCTTTGACTTCACAAACAAAACTTTGTCCACTACTGTGTCTATCTACAAAATTTACAGACTAAAACTACTGCATTAATTTAAAAGGACAAGAATTCAAAGATATAGCCCAGTTAGTCTAGAAAATCAGTATGCAAAGGGATCTTGTAGCACTTTTGAGACTAATTGAAAGAATGAAGCTGGTGGCATGAGCATGCCTCTGAGAAAGTAGACTCAAGTCTATGAAAGCTCATGCTACCAGTTTCTTTCTTTCAGTTAGTCTCAAAGGTGCTACAAGATTCTTTTGCATACCTAAAAGGACATGGGTCAACAAATTACTTCCAACTTTCCAGTTCCTGGTTTCAAACTTGCTGTTAATTCTACTTCCAAAATATCTTTTAAATAAAAAATAATATAATATTTTAAACTAAATTTCTAACAATAATATTAATAAAAGACACAATACGAATATCTCTGCAAATGAAATATCTCTCCCATTTCTTCTTCCAGTATTGAATCTCTAATCATCTTTAAAAGACTCTATTGGCTAGTTTATTAATTTCTGCAAATTCATTGAGTTTTTTTAACCCATTCTTCTTGGAAAGGAACAACTGAGTCCTTCCAGTGTTGTGCATACAGCAATCTTGCTGTAGTTATCCTGTATCATATTACCATCCCATTTTTCTCTTCCATTTGTTCTTCCAGAACTCCAAGTAGAAAAAAGCAGGCCGCAATTGAATATTAAGTTTTTGTCCACCTGTCCAAAAAGCTGTGATTGTTACCTGTGCACTCCATGTTTTGCTAACCATGGTTTGGTGTGATAACTGGATTGATAGGCCACAGTTATAGGTCTTCTTGATAAGGCTACTTAGGTTTATAATGGAAATGTCCTTGAAAAATGCTTGCTTTCCTCCTTGTGCTTTGTGGTATATTTGCTGTGTATTTTAGTGGGTGTCCTCAATGAATAATAAAAAGTATTTTCTTATAGCTTGTATTCTTCCGTGTAGTTTGACATATGCCCATGCTATTATTCCTAGGAGCATTTGACTGCTTGCAGGATAACATCCATTTAGTGACTTTCTGTGTGACAGGTAATTATTTTGAATAGCTAAACTTTTGCCCTTCCCCTCCTATAATCCCTTCTCAGCTACTTGGCCATTGGTGGCACATGCCTCATGGCTGTTTTCTGGCCAGCTTTTCTTGCACAATATTTCCTGATCTTTTCTTTTCCTCCTTCTAAACATGCTGATATTTGACTGTCTTGACTAGTGCATTTTCTCTGGCAAATTGTAATACTCTGCATTCTTTCTGTCTTTTTTTTTTAAATAACAGAATTAAATGACAGGCAAGAAAAAGGCAATCACTTTCCATTTATTTACGGAATTGGTAGGTAACATTTGAATTTGGTAGCACTAATCTACATAAGTAGCAAATAGTTAAGACAAACATCAGTGGTTCTGCCAGTTCCTTGGTTTTGTTTGCTTCTTTGTTTTCTTAAAGATGATGTTGTTCTGATACATCTTTTATCTTTTCTGATCACTTTAAACTTACTCCTGACACTGTTCTAACTTTAGGCCGAATCTGGAAGGAATTCATAACTATGATTTCCTGCTACATTGCCTCTTTCAGGCATTCATTAAGAGGAGACACGCTATCTTTAGCATGCCAAACCCATGAATTGTGATTTATATAAACCAATGTGTAGAATGTTTGACCCTGCAGATGGAGAAGAGAAAAATATATGAGGCTGAGGTTTGGGAGGTGTCTTAGAGTGTCTAGTATGTCTAACAAAAAAAGAGCGGTTATATGGCATCCCACAAGGTGCCATTCTATCCTCATTACTTTTTAGCATTTACATGAAACTGCTGGGAGAGATCACCCAGAGGCATGGAGTAGGGTGTTATCAGTATGCTGATGACACCCAAATATATTTCTCCATGCCTTCTAAAATAGCCTCATAGAATCATAGAATCATAGAATCGTAGAGTTGGAAGAGACCACTAGGGCCATCCAGTCCAACCCCCTGCAATGCAGGAAATCCAAATCAAAGCATCCCTGACAGATGGCCATCCAGCCTCTGTTTAAAGACCTCCAAGGAAGGAGACTCTATCACCCTCCGAGGGAGTGCATTCCACTGTCGAACAGCCCTTACTGTCAGGAAGTTCCTCCTAATGTTCAGATGGAATCTTTTTTCCTATAGCTTGCATCCATTGTTCCGGGTCCTGTTCTCTGGAGCAGCAGAAAACAAGCTTGCTCCCTCCTCAATATGACATCCCTTCAAATATTTAAACAGGGCGATCATATCACCTCTTAACCTTCTTTTCTCCAGGCTAAACATCCCCAGCTCCCTAAGTCATCTAAAGATAGCATGTCTTTGAATGAAAGCCTGGAGGAGGTAATGGGCTGGAAGAGGAAAAACAAATTGAAACTGAATCCAGACAAAACAGAAGTGCTTGCCATCAATGGTCCTAATTTGGGAATGGAGGTGTGTGAACCAGTTCTGGATGGGGTTGCACTCCCCCTGAAGGACTGTGTTGGCAGCTTGGGAATGCTCCTAGATCCGTCTCTCCAAATGTCAGCCCAGGTAGATGCGATAGTCAGGATTGCTTAGTACGTCCGCTGTGTCCCACCCTATATCTGGAGGACCTAAACATAGTGGTGCACGTGCTGGTAACCTCAAAGTTGGACTTCTGCAATGCGCTTTACATTGGGATACATTTGTGCCAAGTTTGGAAACTTCACTTGGTTCAAAATATGGCAGCCAGATTGGTTACAGGAACATCCAGGAGTGAACATAGTATGCCCATACTCAAGTTACTCCATTGGCTGCCAAACAGTTTCCGGGCAAAGTACAAAGTTTTGGTTTTGACTTTAAAGCCCTACATGGTTTGGGTCCAGGTGATCTACAGGATTGCCTTCTCCCGTACAATACGCCTTGAACATTGAGATCCTCTGCGAGGCAGTTACTACAGCCTGCATGAACCCGACTGACAGCTGTTACCCAGAGGACCTTCTCACTGGCCACCCCAAGACTGTGGAATGACCATCCGGAAAAGATCCGACAGCTAAATCAACTGTCGGAATATAAGACACATTTGAAGACACATCTCTTCTGGCAGGCCTGTTCAGGCAGTTTTAATTCAGGCATTTTAAATATGAATTTTATATTTAATTATTATTCTACGTATTTTAATATAAATAGTGCTTAGATCTCTTAATATGCTTATTTTATGTAATGATTGTGTTTTAACTATGTTGCAACCTGCCTCAAGCCATGAGGAGAGGTGGGTAAGAAATAAAATAACAACAACAACAACAACAACAACTATTATTATTATTATTATTATTATTATTATTATTATTATTATTATTATTATTAGGCTTACAGCATCCACCATCTCAGTTTAGATGATGGGAAATAGTATTCTAAAATTTTGAGAACTAACATTTTCTCACCTCTAATATAGCAATTGAGAAAAAGCTGAAATCTTAAACCTTTTCTTTTCAAAACACATTGTCAGAACCCAATAAGAGATGTATTTCAATGTGCTTTGTGCTACTTATTTATAAATGATTTAATTATTTAATTAATTTAATAATTTAATATGGCCATTTAATTGTTTTTTTTAATTTACTTTAATTGGATTTTATTGTGGAATTGTAACACTGGAAGGAATGGCTAAGGCGTCAGCCTGCCCGATCCCTGCCAAAGCAGGAAACCTACCTTTTAAATGTGCCTGATATGTAACCATCCTTTTGCAATGGGGGAAAATACAACACCTTCCAAGGCAATCTTTTCCACTATTAAACAGTGTGCACTGTCAGATACTCTTCCTAATACTTAGGAAATCCTCTTTCCTGTCATTTTAATCCAGTGCTTTGAGTCCTTTCTTAAAGAATCATAGAATCATAGAGTTGGAAGAGACCACAAGGGCCATCCAGTCCAACCCCCTGCCATGCAGTTGTTTTGGAGCAGTTGTTTTGTTCCTGTGACTTTTGGCTGCCTTTCAAATTATTTATTTCATTCTGAATTATTTTTCCAGGTGTAAATGTTAAAACAGGAGAAGTTTTCCATGCAACATTTCCAGACAGGGGACCTGCGGAGGATTTGCGGTCTGCCAGTATCTTAACAGGAGCCAAGGCAAGCTGAGAGGAGATTTGCAAGGAGTCTAATGGCATTTGGTTTGAGGAAATTAGAAGTAACTCATATATGGTTTTACTTGCCTTGTCTTGAAGGATGTGTGTGTGTTTGTGTGAGCATGCATAACGTATACATACACTGGTATTTCTGTTTGTGAATATGTAAACAATACAATAGAACTGGAGATCAGGACCTAGGGTCAAACATTGGCCAGAAGAGTGATAGCAGTCAAGAAATAAGAAGAAGACTGGGAATGGGAAGGCAGCTATTAAAGAACTAGAAAAGATCTTGAAGGTAAAAGATGGGTACATCCAGAACTGCCCATATTACACCGGTTCTAAAATCTCTCCACTGGCTGCCTATCAGTTTCAGGGCAAGGCACAAGGTGTTGGTTTTAATCTTTAAAGCCCTACATGGCTTGGGTCCTGACTTCTTGCGGGAGCGCCTTCTCCCATATAATCCACCCTGCACTCTTCATTCATCTGGGAAGAATCTGCTACAACCTAAGAGGACTAGACTTTCAGCAGTGACCCAGAGATCTTTTTCATCAGCCGCTCCTAGATTCTGGAACGACTTGCTGGACGAGATCCGTCAGATCTTGTCAGACCTTGGAAACCTTCAAGAAGGCTATTAAGATGGATCTCTTCCAGTAGGCCTTTCCGGACTAGAACACCCTCTCTCCCTTCATCCTCCATCTTTTATCTTTTACCTTACCTGGACTCCACCTGAAAATATTTTTAATCTCATTTTAGTGTATTTGTATATTAATGTTTTTAATTTTTCTTTTTTGGTTTAATCTCTTTCTAGGACTTGTTTGTGTTTTTATGTTAGGGGGGTGGGTTAGGGATTTTGGATTTTTTAATGCATTTCTCTTCTAGAGGTCATTTTAGTTTCTTCCAAAATGTATACAGGAGTAACTGTTTTTCATCAGCCTTCACACTTATGATTTCAATTTTGGTGTACAGTCTTCTAGTTCTGTGTCTTTTTAATATGCTGGTTTATCTGCTCTCCCCTTTTTCTCTGTTTTGATGTTTACACATGCTCAGTAAAGGATTCTGGAGGCAGAGTAGTTTACCTTTCCTGTTGGAGGCAGGCATACACAACAACTATATGATTAGAATCATAGACTTGTAGCTAGAGTTTCCACTCTAAATTTTCCCCACTCCTTACCAGCTCAGGTTTATTGCATTTCTTACTGGAGACACAGTGCTGCAATCTGATATTGAAAGTCTATATTTCTCTAGCCCTCCTTTACCATCTTCCCAATGCCAATGCTGCTCTAAGATTTCCAGCTAAATAGAAGATTAAGAGAACTGGGTGGGCATTAAAAGACTGTAAGAAGCAGTTTGCTATCAGAGTCATTGTTAGCTGATAAATGCTTGAATATAAATATATAGAGATGGCCCTCCACATTTGCTGTTTTGATTAAGATGTTCTTTCTGAGAATATCTCGGTCCTCCAGCACAACTCTGCTAGAAATTGATCATAGAGTTGTGCTGGAGAACCTACAGGTTTCACTTCTCTGGGCATTTGTAGAACTTCTGACATGATTCTATGATCAGCTTCTGGCAGGTGTCCGGTGAAAAGAATAGTGTTTCTTTTTTATTAGCAGTTTTCCCACATTCACGGGGGTCTTTAACCTCAACCCAAGCAAATGTGGATGGACCACTGTACACCTGTGTACATACACACGAAAATACCTATGCATGTATAAATGTGTTTTTGGCATATATGTATTCACATACAGCAATAGCAACAACATTTACATTTCTGTACCACTTAATAGTGAACTTAGCACATCCTAAGCGGTTTACAATCTGTAAGACACACAAAGCACTGTTTGCCCTCCTAATGTAGATAATGGTTGTATTTACGGGAAATAGGAAACCAGTATAGATATTCTAGCACCCATTTGGAAATGGCAGCTCTTTGTTGCAGTAGTCTTTTGAAAATTTTCCATCTTCTGCTTTTACAGATGGTTAACATTTATGACTCGAGAAAGGAGCAGCTTTGTATTGGTCCTTACTTCTGGATGCCTTTCCCCCATGTGGATTTTTGGCTACAACAGGATGATCAATACATACTACAGGTAACTGGTGCTTTATCATTGTGCTGGCCAAATGGCTGTAATAAAGTTTGTTGTTGTGGTGGTGCTTTATCAGTGAGAAATCTCTCTCCTAACCCAGAATGCATCATTACAGTAAGTGTCCAATGTGGCATTTTTATAGATTCATAAGACTGATTAGAAGCCCATGTAGTCCAATTTCCTGCCAGCGCAGAAAGCCACAGCTAAAGCATCTCTGAAAGGCACCATCTTCTGTTTACAAGCTTCCACTGAAGGAGAGGTCACCATTTTGTGAGGTTGTCTATTCTACTGTCAAACATTGCTGAAACAAATGCTTAATTGGAATTGGAAGAGACTGCAAGGAAGAGACCACCATTCAGTTTAAATCCCTGCTGTGCAGGAATACTCAATCAATTTACAGCCCATCCTCCAGTCAACTTAAGGCAATTTATACATGGTTCTCTTTGACCCCTATATTTTGCTCAAAACTAATGAGCTATAGTTGTTTCTCTTATTTCTCCCTTTCTTCTCATACTTGTGTGTAGTAGGCTAGGTTGAAATATAAGGATGGGGTCAGAGTTGCCCAATGAGAGTTTCATATTTAAGTAAGGATTTGAATCTGGGTCTCCTACAGTCCTCATCTAGCACTCTAACCATAACAGTACATTGATAATTGTTGTAGGAAGAAAGATGTAAATCTAAGTTGTGTGATTTTTGTCTTTATAGAATCTTTCCACTTCACCTCTGGCTGAACCACCTCATTTCGTTTCCCACATTAGAGCAACCCTGATGTATTTAAAAGAACATCCCTTTCCAGATAAGACCTTATTCCCTAGCAGGAAACCATGGATCTACAGAAAAAACAGTGATGGGCTGTGGGAGAGGGTCATTGCTGATCAGATCTAACTTAAAGAGTAGAAGCTGAGAGAACTCTGGAAGTGCGGTTGTGCCAAAGAATGAGTGGTTGCGGTTTGTGACAGAGGGCTGGGTTTCACTTTAGGAACAGTTCTGTCAAACTTCCATGGCATCATAGCGTAAGTATATTCAAAAACTGAGTTCCAAGATATCTAAATGACTATATACAAAATAGGTACTGCCTGTGTATTTTTTGCTGAATGAAGATTGAGTGGTGAAGATCAGGGGTTGACAACTTGAGATGGCCTCCAGATATTCCTGGATTGCAGTTTCTACCAGACTGGAGCCTATAAATATTTTTGGGGTTTTTTGACTTTCAGAATGTCTTAGCTATCATGGTCAGTTGCCATGTTTGTTGCGTAATTCTTTTGGAACTATGTTCCTGTAATATATTTATGAGGCTGAAAAGAGATGCGGATGGAAGAGACGTAAGGATCTGTGAAATGGAGGGAGGTGTAGACAGATCCTCAGTCCGTCTCCAGTCTCATTATATACTGATATTCCAAAATCCCCCAAAATCTGAGTCAGAATATTTTGGTCCCAAACTTTATGGATTCTTAACTTGTGTGCACAGATTCCCTCTTACTTTGCAGTGTCCAAAACATTTTTTTCAGAAGCAGATATCCCCAATAAGGGCCCTTTTTGTTGACTTGTGTCTTCCAACAGCAATAAAAACCTTGCAGGAGGATGCCCTGTGGGACCCATGCTATATGTCTTGTCCACTGTGCCACTTATGGTGACATTGCTCCCTCCCAAATTTCACCTGAGTTTGGGGTTCAGAGGTTAGCACATCTTGTAATCAAGAACAGTCTATACCATCATCTTTTCAAATTGTTCTTATTTTATAATTGTAATTTGAATGTTGAGCGGTTCTGTATGTAACTATTCTTGCCCTCAGTGGTATGTCTGTGCAGATACATACATTTAGGATTCTTGCTTCCATGCTGTTGACTATGAAGGATTCTGTGTCTTTACCTATTTTTGTATTTCCTCTCTGTACCCAATCATGATATAAAGTTTTGAACTAATTTATGTATTTCTTTGAATCAGTTGTGCCTATTCCTTGAATTGTAGCCTTGAGAGGACAGAGATTACTCTTTCTTCCTCAGGTGTGGAATAGCAGTTGAGATAGTGGGGTCTCCACATTGCAGCTCTTTCCACCTGTTAATCCAGTGCTCACCTGTTGTGGTGGGGTGCCCTGGTGCGGTTTAGCTGCCTTGTACACTTGGGGAAGAAAAGGTGCTTGAGGGTAGCCAAAATGTACCCCAGCACATGCTGTAGAGAACCAGTGTTTGTGGGGGGCTAGAGCTGTGGTGAGAGCCCTCTGGGTAGTGCTGTACTGGATAGTTCCTGCAACACCCCACAAAAGGACAGTCGGTAGCTATTCTATATCACAAACAGGACTTCCTATCTGTAAGCTGCCCCATGTTTGATCAGTGGTGTTGCCTGTTAAAAGTCACAGTTTTGCTTTTCATAAGCCAGGTTCATTTTGGAGTGGAATGATGTGAGTGGAATTTTGCTGAATTGTTGCTACTCACTTGGGATTGCTGCAGGAAAAGACAGTTAATCCTGGAAAACTGGAGATGTGTTTGTAGCCTCTGACACTTCTATGACTTACCAGAAATACGGATGATCATCCTGTACTGTATCAGGCAAGCCAGGATGGTGGTTGGGGGATGGAAACCCCTATTCCTGATGTTCTTAGAATCAGAGTTGGAAGAGACCGCAAGGGCCATCCAGTCCAACCCCAATATGCCATGCAGGAACTCTCAATCAAAGCATCCCCGACAGATGGCCATCCAGCCTCTGCTTAAAGACCTCCAAGGAGGGAGATTCTACCACACTCTGAGGGAATGTGTTCCACTGTTGAACAGTTTTTACTGTCAGGATGTTCCTCCTAATGTTGAGATGGAATCTCTTTTCCTGTAGCTTGCATCCATTGTTCCCTGTTCTAGTCTCTGGAGCAGCAGAAAATAAGCTAGCCTTAAAGGCTGGGTTGGGGGCGGAGTCGGGGTGTAGTGTCTGCATGGCACACAGCGCTCCTCCAGCACTGCATCCACATGAAGAAGTGCAGTTAAAGCCTTGCCACCACGGCTAATGTACCCTGAAAAGGTCAGATCGCAGCCGATCTGTCTGCCACATTCCGAGTTTGTTTTCTACTGTTCCAAAGAAAGATTCAAGTTATAAGAAAGAAGATTCCTGACTAAGTATTAGGAAGAGCTACATGAACAGATACCTTGGAAAGTGGTGAGCCCTCTGTTACTGTAGGTTTTTAAATAGCGATTAGATGGCCAATTTTCAGGAGTGCTTTAGTGGTAAACTCCTCTTACACTGGTAGCGCACTGGACCTTTGGAATCCTGTCCAGCTCTATTTTTCTCTTTTTTGTGATTAAAAAAACTTGCTTTACTATTCTAGTGAATGCACTCAAACACTAGTAACAGAGAAAATGTTCACATCTGGAGTCTCAAAGATTAGCGACCAGTTTCTGATATATTGACAGCATATTTAGGTTTTCATTAGTAAACTAGATTTTTTAATCAACACAAACTGAGATACAACAATTTGAAGAACATTTATTGAAGCATCTGGAAAGTACTGAAATTTAGGTCTGTATTCCAGTAAAACCCCCAACTTAACAGTATAAAAAACATTAAAATTTGTATTAACAATCATAACTAACCCTTTTCTCTTAAATGAAGTCATTGATTGCACCAAATGTCAAGGAAGACAAGAATTACATTTACTGTTTAAATATCAACCTTATTTGGAGGAACAAAAACCTCTCATTTAAACCTCTCCACATTTAAATGAATATTTTCCAATCATATTGAAGAATATGATGAATTGACTGTACATTTCACCAACCAAAGTATTGAATCAGAACACACTAAGGCAATGCTCAACCCCATGGACATTCTGGTAATTTAAATCCATTGATGAAATACTTTGGAGGATATTGCAACCATGTTCTAGCTGAGCTCAGAAGAATGGACTTATTTGGATGAAGACAAAAGTTAATGCTAATACTAATATGTATCCAAGTCCCCCATTCCACTTGTGCCTATCATTACATTATTTTAGGATAAAATAGAAGCACCACCCAAAAGTGCTTCCTTATGAGCCGTTCTTCAATTAACTGTTCTAGGAAAGCCCAGTTCCATAAGACTCAACTGTATTTAGTGAACACAGGAAAATCGCAAAGAGGAAGTCATAACCATTCACTACATGATTTTCCTTCAATAAAGAAGAAAAGGGGGAAAAAAGGATAAACTCTCTTTTGGGTGAAGCAGCCATTTTAAAGCAGGTTTATTCCAAAATAAATGATCTAAGTGTTACATGGGGATTGATTACATCAACTCACTCTTAGAATTAAGTTTGTTCTTGGTATAATAAAGTGCAAGCTCAACAGGAACAAAACAAAAGCAGTCACAAATGTGAAGGTGTATTTGTCAGAGGAAGAAATATATTCCTGAATATTTTTGCTCTTGGATTTAAAAAAGTAACCTAAGGACAGTTTTTCTTTTTTAAACAGTGCAGTAGTGTATATAGCCTAATCATTTCTATGTATATTTACAATATCTAATAGTGGGAAGCTACTGGTCAGAAAAATCTAATAAGAATACAGGAAAAATCATAGACGTGCAACATGTCAGTTCATCAAGTGCTTCCCTAATGTCTTGCAAAAGGAAATTGGGGGGTGATTGTTACTGTAAAAGGGAAATTTTCTACCTGTGTTTGAATCTATGGCCCGAAACACATGGGCCAAAAGAAGCAACTTTGGGGGGTGTAATGTTTAGATGACGCGCACCCCCAAAGCGGCTGGAAGTCGCACCAAGGCACGCTCCAGTCCAAAAGACCAGATTGAAAAGGACTTAGTGTGAACTGCCTTTTGGCTTGGGACCTGTGGTAGCGGCCCACTTTGGGAGTGGGCTGCAGCTGTGGTTTTGCTCTCATTGTGGCCAAGTGGCCAGAGGCCATTCCTTTCCAGCCAACTGCTTTATCCCTAAGTGGCCCTTGCAGCAAAAGCAGGTAAGAAAGAAATTGTGGACTATCGGTTTCCAGCAGCCACTTAGGCTGCATCCACACTGCAGGAATAAACTAATTTGACACCATTTAACTGCTATGGCTCAATGCTGTGGCATCCTGGGATTTGTAGTTCTGTGAGCTATTTAGCCTTCTCTGTCAAAGAGCTCTGGTGCCACAACAAACTGCAATTCCCAGAATTCCATAGCACTGAGCCAGGGAAGTTAAAAGTGGTATCAAACTACATTATTTCTGCAGTGCAGATGCAGCTTCCGAGTGAGAAATTACACTCTCAGCAAGCCAACTGTTTTAGTCTGTGTAAGACTTTTTGCAGTCTTTGTAAAAGCTTTATCATTCTTGCTGAAGCTGGGAGATTTTTAAAAATACCGAAAGTAGTGCTCACACATTACATGAGGCAAACTTGTGGAGAATTTTATGATTTCATAAAACAAATATAAGGTTTAAAAGGCCAGCGATGATGACAGGGTGTTTATGTAATAAAATGCATATTTAAAATTAGGACAGATTAAACTGATAAGTTTATTATCCAGAGTTAGAACTATTTTAATATTCCATCTTCCCAGAAAGGATCAAGTGCAATTAATAATTCAAATTAAAATAATCCAAGACATGTCAGAAGCAAGTCTCTTAACAACAACAAAAAATTGTTCTTTAAGATGTTGCCTGGAGTCAAGATGTCAATGTAAGTTGCAAACTGCCTGACAAAGAGGCAAAGCCGTTCAAACACAATCTTGCTGATATGAACAAAGGATGAAGAGCAATCAATCATTAACAAAGTGTAGAGTAGAAACAGGATCCCACAAAGAAGGCGTGGAACAGAAAATTCTTTTGCTAGCCTTTGTGCAAAATTTCCAATCATGTATTAATAATAGGTATTCCTGGCACTGCTCACATTTTAAATGCATTTTTACTAAACCCTGCTCTAGAGGGAGTGCATTTTCTGTACAAAGTCTCAATGTGCAGTGTCTCTGGGTGTTTATCTTAAACTCACTTCTTGTACAGATTTAGTGCAATCAGGTCCCACAGTCTGGACCGTCTCTCCTGGGTTGTCCTCAGTTGTTTCCTGTGTAAAAGGTTTGCCTTGGCCCAGCTCTTCTGGGTTTTCTTGTCCAACTGGTGAAGCACTGGGTCGTGGCTCTCCTCTATCCAAGTCATCCATATGACTGATGGAGCTGGTCTCACTGAACCCATCAGAGTTCCTCAAAGACCGTCTGAACAGTTTTTGCCCTGGGACAAAACATCAAGTATTTGGAAAGTTAATAACCCACTATTTAGCCGGGTTGCGAGTGAAGATTTCAAATACTGTCGAAAATTTCTGCCACTGAAGCCTAGGATGGAGACTTGAAATTCAAGGTAAGGTTACTGTGATATCCCAGGCTTGGGGATATTTGTGGTTCTGTGTAAATAGAAGCAGTGTGGGGAAAGGCAAGATCTGCTACTGGGTATAGATCCAACATTTTGAAATTTAAAAACTATTTTATTTCTTAAGATTTTAAAAACAGATAAAGGTTGGAATCCTGCTGGTGATGTGTGTGCAAAACTAGGTTGCATGCACAGATGTCCATTTTATTGTCTAGTTGTGGGTTTTTCGGGCTATGTGGCCATGTTCTAGAAGAGTTTATTCCTGACGTTTCGTCAGCATCTGTGGCTGGCATCTTCACAGATGCTGGCGAAACATCGGGAATAAACTCTTCTAGGACATGGCCACATAGCCCAAAAAACTCATCCAAAACTATGGATGCCGGCCATGAAAGCCTTCGATGTCACATATTTATTACCTCTTTGCACAATCTCTTACTTCCTAGCAGATTTCACACTGTGGTCACCATTTACTGGCTGGGTGGGAGGGACAGTGGCAGGTGCCAGAGCAGCAACCAGCTGCAGTTCTGCCTTTGGAAGAAGACAGATAACATTGCCCTCCCAGATCACTTGGAAACTCTGAAAGGCAGTTCTCTTCTGCTTGCAGAACTGAAGTCATGTGCTGCATGGGTGCCATGTGCTCCCATTGTCCCCCTTGCACCCAGCCAGTAAATAGCTACTGCAGCATGTCCTGGCATGTGGAAGCTGCCAACCATTGTTGCTGAATGTGAAATCACACATATAGTGTTATGCTCCACCCATATCATACAGGATCTCTGCCGATGGCCTGTAACATTTCTGAAATCAGAACAGAGCTTGAAGCTCTGCAACATTTTCCAGTGGACAAGACTCAGGTTTCCTGTCTCTACAGATGACTAAAAGGAGGAGGAAAATGTAGACCATGCAAGTATGCACAAACTTTCATGCCATGTCTCATTTCCAGAACTGTTTCCTAGGTGCAAAAAATAATCTCAGCAGAGTTTAAAAAAAAAAAACACAAGCAAAAACCATAACACACAAACCATATAAAAGGCCAAAGCAAATATAACAAAGCTTTTTCAGTCTGTCACATCTTCAGAAGCCCATGACAGGCAATACCATTTATAAAGAATGTTAACCAAATTATAAAGAAAGAAATACTACCTTGGATCTACTGTAAACATCCACTTGGGGGAGAGATTACCATCACCCTTTAAAACTGACTCCACAATGTTGAGAGGTCATAACTGTCCCAAAGTCACTCACTGAACCTCACAGCTGAGTAAAGATACTAATCTGATGTCTTCTCAGTCCTGGTCAAATGCTACTTCTCTTTGTCTCTCACCAATGGTAAAGTGAAATCAGGGAAACAGCTCTTGTATGTAGCTGTTTTACAAATGAGAGAGAAGGAAAGACTTACCAGGAAACCTTTGCTTAGCACGGCTTGAAGTGGGTGTTGCCGGCGGAGTTATCCCAGTACCTTGAACTTTAGATACATATGTGGGTTCGGTAGATTCTAAAGAACCTGCCAATTAAAATCAGATCCAAGTTAAATGTGTTAACTACTTTCATAGCTATATATTCATATGCCAAAAAGCAAATATTTGTTTTACTGCAAATTTACAGAAATGAGAGTGCTCACTCACAGCTTCCAAACTAAGTAGAATGTAAAAATGTAAATATGTAAAGATATACAATCCACAAAAGACTGCAGCAACTACAGAACAATAGCACTAATCTCACATGCAAGCAAAATAATGTTCAAAATTCTACAGCATAGACTCCAACCATACATGAAGGGAGAAATCCCAGAAGTGCAAGCAGGATTCAGAAAAGGAAGAGTCACCAGGCACCACATTGTAAACATATGGTGGCTAATGTAGCACACAAAAGGATTCCTGGGAAAAAATCTGCATATGTTTCATAAACTATAGCTAAGCATTATAGATCATAAAAAGCTATGTAATGTACTCAAAGACATGGGATGCCACTACATTTGATAGTCCTGATGAAGAATCTGTACCAAGGACAAGAGGGCACTGTCAGAACTGAATTTGGAGAAGTAGAGTGGCTCCCAATAAGCAAAGGAGTCAGACACTGCTGCATCCTATCACCCTATTTGTTCAACTTGCATGCTGAAAACATCATAAGAAAAGCAGAGTTAGAATCAGAAGAAGGAGGAGTGAAGATAGGAGGAAGAAACATGAACAACCCGGAATGGTGACTGAAGTCAAGAAATAAGAAGAAGACTGGGAATGGGAAGGGCAGCTATGAAAGAAAAAACCTTGAAGAGGTAAAGACATACAACTGAGCACTAGTTAGAATTGTCCAGGCCATTGTATTCTCAATTGCCATGCATGGATGTGAGAGCTGGACAGTGAAGGAAGCAGACAGAAAGAAAATGAACACATTTGAAATGCAGTGTTGGAGAAGAGTGCTTAGGATACTGTGGACAGCCAAAAAGACAAATGGGTCCTTGAACATATCAGATCAGAGCTCTTACTGGAAGCCAAGATGATTAAGTTGAGGCTATCATATTTTGGCCACATGGTGAGAAGGCATGGATCATAGAAAAAAACACAATAGAAAGTTAAAGGGTAGAAGGATGGGAAGGATGCAGACCAGATGGATGGACTCAATCAGGGGGATTGAGGGGGGTTACGGGCATGGATTGCAAGACCTGAGCAGGGCAGTGGAAGATAGGGATACTTGGAAATGTCTCATCCACAAGGTTACCATGAGTTGAAATCAACTCAAGGGCAGCTAACAGCAACATCAAAAAAGATATACCAAGCTACATCACTGTAATGTAAAGATATACCAAACGGCATCACTGCTGAAAGTGACTACTAGGACATGTTGAGCCTTTATTTCTATCATCTATAGCTTCCACTACAATTCAGTTTGCTACACATGAACCAATTTGAAAACTCTCTCACCCTCCCTGAATGCAGACATTTGGGGGGAAATCTTGATTTAGAAGGCATAGGCTCTCCGGTTTTTTGCATATAAGTTTAAATATTGAAGACAGACCCATGAAGAAAACATCCCACACTGACCAAAACAAAAGAACATCCAACGAGCGCACCAAATGAACACATCCAGATCTCTCCTCCACTCTGGCCTCTGTTCCAGGTAAATTATGTTACTTACTCCATCCTGTCCCCCAAGACAAAACTGACCTCACCAAAGCCAGAGAAGAAAATGCCTCGATGCAAATGCATTTCTCCCATCGTGTA
>NC_056529.1:34673554-34698554 GCF_019175285.1 Sceloporus undulatus | reverse complement strand
CTACATGGGCGCCGCCATTTTGACATAGTGGACGCTTAGCATCTGCATGTCTCAGTGCCATTATGATGCCATAAGTGCACCATTGGCGCTTTGCGGCATCATAATGTCGCCGCAAAAAGAAGCCACAAAAAGCAGCTTCTTTTTGCTGCGCGGAGGAGCTGCGCAATTTCTCCGCTGCAGCTCCTTCACGCAGCGAACACCGGTGCCGGCAGACCGCCCTTTTGGGCGCTCTGTAAAGCGCCAAAGTAAGCATAGAAAAATCTACTACTGAAATTGTGCTGTCAGTTTAAAGCCAACATCAATTACAGTA
This sequence comes from Sceloporus undulatus, assembly GCF_019175285.1. Taxonomy (NCBI): domain Eukaryota; kingdom Metazoa; phylum Chordata; class Lepidosauria; order Squamata; family Phrynosomatidae; genus Sceloporus; species Sceloporus undulatus. Next base: position 34,698,244 of record NC_056529.1, on the reverse strand, counting down.
GGCTGTCCATATCACTGATACTAAGTGTGGGACCTCAAGTCCCATTTTGTCAATAGATGTGTGATGTGCGTGTGATCGCATTGCCATGGCCATATATACTTACTGCCATTGACAATAATGGGGCAGGACCATCTGCAGACAGCTAGCCTGCCAATATGGAGGGCTCAATGTACAGTCATCTCTCCATTTTCGTGGGGGATCCATTCTGGACACACACACCCCCGCGCGAAAATGGAAATTCGCAAATATTCAAGGGCCGTTGGCGTGAATGGCCATGTGCTCTCGGGCATGTGGGCCATTTTAACCCTTTCTGCTTGCTGTCTGAGAAGGACTGAGACTGCGGACTCTATGTCTGCAAAAATGGAAGGACGACTGTACATACAAACACAGTTATACAATATGCATATTAGAAGCAAGATGCATTCTGATTCTAATCTGCATTTTGATTCTAATATGCATTCTCTCCATCTGTAATGGATTCTGTTTTCTTCAAGTCAGAGAGTTCTACCAACACAGGAGTAAAACTAGTTAGATCTTGAAACAAATTCTCAGTTATTGAGGATTTAAAGGACATCATTATATCTAACATTTAAGTAAACATCAACCAGTTGTTGTTGTTTTTTAAATCAATTGACTTAAATTACCTGCAGAAGTCATTAGTGGGCTAAAGCGCACACAAGTGCCTTCATCCTCCAGTTCCACAATGTCAACACCACTGGCAGGCACCAACTGAGCCAACTGCTCTCCCAGCTGAAACGACAAGGCAAGGTTAAAAAGTCATCAATTGTTCATAGTTTATCTACTTTCTCTTTTAATAGAGGCTGTTCATTTATATACTACTCCAGTAAGGTTTCTTACTTCTTCTGATACTCATTGGGTCCCTCTTTGGGAGAAGTGAAACAATTAATAGATTAGTTTTGATTGCTGTGAAACTGCTCAGTTTGATGGACTCCCTCTGACCTCTGAGTTTATGGGAAAGAGGTGGGATTCCCTGCCTGGTTGGGATGCCTAGTATGGTAGCTTAACCACAAGAAGCCAAAATTTCTGGATTGCCTACAAAGGTGAGCTCCAATATTGTGGACTTTCATGTGATTGTACAGGGGTTTCCTTAGTGGTTGCATGGAACTTCTTTATAGTTAGAGAGTAAACTTGTCTTGTTTATGATATGAACATCTCACTGATGCCTGCATTCAGCTCTAGTTCAAAGCCATCCTCCATCCATGTACCAACTACAGTGGCTGTGCTACTGAGAGAGATATGCAACAGCAGCCTTTCCATTGTATTTAAACCCAGCTCGAAGACCTTCAAACTTCATATCTCCTGAAATTGGCAACCAAGAAGCAAATGCATTTTGCTTGCTCTCTCTCACTCCCTTTCCTTGCTCTCTCTCATAGAATCATAGTTGGAAGACACTGCATGGGCCATCCAGTCCAACCCCCTGCCATGCAAGAAATCCGAATCAAAGCATCCCCAGCAGATGGCCATCTAGTCTCTGCTTAAAGACCTCCAAGGAAGGAGACTCCACTACACTCCGAGGAAGTGTGTTCCACTGTCAAACAGCCCTTACTGTCAGGAAGTTCTTCCTAATGTTGAGGTGGAATCTCTTTTCCTGTAGCTTGCATCCATTGTTCCGGGTCCTGTTCTCTGGAGCAGCAGAAAACAAGCATGCTCCTCCTCAATATGACATCCTTTCAAATATTTAAACAGGGCTATCATATCACCTCTTAACCTTCTCTTCTCCAGGCTAAACATCCCCAGCTCCCTGAGGTGTTCCTCATAGGGCAAGGTTTCCAGACCTTTCACCATTTTAGTCGCCCTCCTCTGGACACGCTCCAGTTTCTCAATGTCCTTTTTGAATTGTGGTGCCCAGAACTGGACACAATATTCTAGGTGGGGCCTGACCAAAGCAGAATACAGTGGCACTATTACTTCTCTTGATCTAGACACTATACTTTTATTGATGCAGCCTAAAATTGCATTGGCCTTTTTAGCTGCTGCATCACACTGTTCACTCATGTTCAACTTGTGGTCCACTTGGACTCCTAGATCCCTTTCACACATAGTTTCATTCAGCCAGGTGTCACCCATCCTATATCTGTGCATTTTATTTTTCCGCCCTAAGTGTAATACCTTACATTTCTCCGTGTTGAATTTCATTTTGTTAGCTTTGGTCCAGCTTTCTAGTCTATTCAGGTCATTTTGGATCTTGATCCTGTCCTCTGGGGTATTAGCTATTCCCCCTAATTTGGTGTCATCTGCAAATTTGATAAGTATGCTCCCAATTCTGTCATCCAGGTCATTGATAAAGATGTTGAATAGCACTGGTCCCTTTTTCCATTTCTTGTACATGTTCCGTTTCAAACTTAGTTCCATTGAACGTTCCTTAGTCATCCATCCTGGTTTCTTGAGACACCTTCCATTTTTCTTTTTCACTGGAACTGTTTGAAATTGTGCCTTCAGTATCTCTCTTTTGAGAAACTCCCATCCGGCCTGAACTCCCTTCCCTTTTAGTATTTCTGACCATGAGATCACCCTCAATACTTCTCTAAGTTTACTGAAATCCGCTCTCCTAAAGTCTAGAATGCATGTTTGACTATGCCTGGCTTCTCCTTTCCACTGTATAACAAACTCCAGGAGAACATGGTCACTTCCACCTAATGATCCCACCACTTGCACCCCATTAACCAAGTTATCCTTGTTGGTTAGGATCAGATCCAAAATAGCTGACCCCCTTGTTGCCTCTTCCACTTTTTGGACCATGAAATAGTCTTCCAGGCAAGTGAGGAATGTGCAAGACCTTCAGGATTTTGCTGAGTTTGACTTCCAGCAAATATCAGGATAGTTGAAGTCGCCCATCACTACTACATCTCTCTTTTCTGACTGCGTGGTCATCTGTTCTAGAAAGATATCATCCAATTCCTCAGTCTGACTTGGGGGTCTGTAGTAGACTCCCAGAGTAACATCCTTGTTGTTTCCCTCCCCTTTCATTTTTATCCAGATGCTCTCCACCTGGCTTCCATGACTGCTGTCCTGGATCTCTTCACTGGTGTAAATATCTCTGACATATAGTGCTATTCCTCCTCCTTTCCTGTTTGGCCTGTTTCTCTTAAAAAGGTTATACCCCTCTATTTCCACATTCTAATCATAAGACTCATCCCACCAGATTTCAGTGATGCCTATTATATCATATTTGTTTTGTTGTACTAGGAGTTCAAGTTCATCTTGCTTGTTTCCCATGCTCCATGCATTAGTGTAGAGGCATCGCAGACCACGGGTCCCATTTACTTGCTGCTTGTGCAAGTTTTTTTGCCTCCCACTGTTGGGCCCTTGCACTTTTTTTCTTGTTTCCTCTATGTCTGTTTGGCTATTTTCTCCAGCCCTTTCACCTTCCTTTATATTGTCTCCCTTTCCCATGGAACTCAGTTTAAAGCCCTCCTGATTAAGTTCTTGAGACTGTTGGCAAAAACATTTCTTCCAACTGGCGTGAGATGCAAGCCGCCCGTTGCAAGAAGTCCCTCTTCATGGAACCGCAGCCCATGATCAAAGAATCCAAATCCTTCTCGGCGGCACCATCTGCAAAGCCAGTTGTTCACATCCGCTACAGTGGTGCCTCGGGTTACGAAAATAATTCGTTCCGCGGCCGCTTTCGTAACCCGAAAAGCCTTCGTAAGCCGAAAACCCATAGGCGCTAATGGGGAAAAAAGCCGCGGCTTTGCCGCGGCTCCATTTAAAATAGCGCCGGAGTTTTTTCGTAACCCGAAAAAACTTTCGTAACCCGAAACAATAAATCCCTATGGGATTTTTTCGTATCCTGAAAAATTCGTAACCTGGGTATTTCGTATCCCGAGGTACCACTGTATTTTCCTCTCCCTTCCTGTACCGTGCCCTTCGACTGGCAGAAGAGACGAGATGACAACCTGTACATCCATTCCTTTCAGCTTCCTATCAAGCACCTCGTAATCCCTTTTGATGTTCTGCAGGCTGTGTCTTGCAGTATCGTTGGTTCCCACGTGGACCAAAAGGAAGGGGTATTGGTCAGTAGGCTTGACCAGTCTTGTCAGCCTCTCTGTCACATCACGGATCTTTGCACCTGGAAGACAACACACCTCTCGAGACATCTTGTCAGGCCTACAAATCACTGCTTCTGTACCCCTCAGCAAGGAGTCCCCCACTATGATCACACGCCTCCTACAAGGTTTAGCAGCGGCTGTTCCCTTGGGTGGGACTCTCAGGCTTGCCTCCTCTGTCCCTGAAGTCTGTCCATGCTGCTCTTCTTCATCCTCCTTGATAAGGGAAAGAGCTTCGAATCGATTCTCTAGCTGCAAGCTCCCCGAACAATCCCTTCTTGGCCTACTTCTCTGTGTGACATTCCTCCAGCTGTCTGCCTCCTGTGTATGTGAAGTGACCTCCTCGGCTCCAGCATCTTCCTCTGCGTGGTATTTGTCCAGGATTGTTAGTTCTGTTGTGTCCAGGAAATCCTCCTGCTCCCTAATATGCTGAAGTGTAGCTACTCTGGACTCCAACTGCTCCACTTTCTCCTCCAGGAGGGGTACCAACTTGCACTTGGGGCATGTGAAGTTCTCCACTTCTGTAGGCAAGAAAACAAACATCCCACAAGTGTTGCAGGTGACTGCCGTGGTTCTGTCAGTATCCATACTGAAAAGTCTTAGGAAATTACTGGAACAGGACTGTGGGCTTCCTCCTGAAAAAAAAATCCTCCAGAAAACACCAACGTTAAAGCTCCTGAAGTTTCAACAATTTGTGGCAGTGAGCTCAATCAACTCTGCCTCTACTGTAGATTTCAATGGCTGCCCAGCTACCTCTCTCCTCCTCCTCTCTGTAGCAGGAACTACCCTCGTCACTCCCTTTGTCTTTTGAACTGTAAGCTTGAAGGCAAGGATTGCCATTTTTAATATTTGTCAGCGGCTTGAGAAACTTTTCTAGTGAAGAGTGGGAGTAAGATGCAGTAAATGAATATATAATACTACTTGTCAGCACTCCTGTCTTACCATTAGTGTGAACAAGGTGCCATAATCTTTGTAAAAGTGTATGCTGAATTAAGTTTCCAGGAGAACAGACACATTTTGATATTTTGAGAAGCTTGACTGTGTGGGAAGCTGGTCATGTAGAATGCATTGCTTCCATCAGTGGCACTGCCTCGTGGAGCACATGGGTACACTGAAACTAAACTCTGAGTCTATGCCCTCTTAAAATACTTCAGAAGTGTTCAGAACTAGACATTGCTTTTTAAAGGCAATGTCAAAACCAACAGATTTTATTAGATTCTAACCACAGAACAGCGATTACCAAAGAAAGTGGTACATTCTCCCTCCTCGAGTCGTGGAAAGATGCAGGAAGGTGGTGAGGGATAAGGAGGTGAAGGTGGTGGGGCTCAGTAAAAGTACTGCCAGGCAAGAAAGACAAGGAGAACCAGCAGCCTTTAGAACTATGGTGGGGATGAGGGGTTAGAGCAAAGGAAAAGAAACAGGGGAAATAAGGAGGTAAGCCTCCCTCTCCACCCTGACAAAGAAGGTTTGAGAGTCCTTTCTCACGGGGAAGAAACTTCTCCCTTCTCATCTGGTCACCTTGGAAGCAGCAACCGAGAAGCCTCTTGCCCATGGCAGCATTGCAGCAAAGGTCAGACTGGGTGAGAGGCTTCTCACTCGCTGCTCAGCCATCTAACTGCCTGCTGCTCCCAAGGTGACTGGATGCAAAGGGAGCCAATGATCAATAAACCTCTTATCTATGCTGGCCTTTGCTGCAAAACCAAACTGACCAGGTGGAAAGGCAGCAGCAACTGAGCAGCTTCTCACTTGAGCCAGCTTCTTGGCCGCTGCTCATTTGGCTGCTCCCTTTGCACCTGATCACCCAGGGAGCAGCAACCAAGCAGCCAGCCAGCCAGATTCCCTTTAGTTTTAAGGCTGACAGGGATGAAGAGGCCTGGGCCACTATCACTACCGTATTTGCACATGAGGCAGTGGCAGAAGAGGCGGTAACGAGGTGGACACAACGGAGGTTAATGCTACTGGGCACCTGGCTGCTGCATAAACAGCAGACCTAATGTCAAGAAAAAGGTGTTGTGGGGGTGCTAGGGTTGTCACTTAAGAGCAAAGGAGGCTGCAAAGAATTAATATGTTCTCAGCTAATCAAGGGTGACAAATGTCTTTCTGCTCAAGATAAAGTCAAAGGCAAAAGGTCATGACCATAAATAGCGACATATGCTGGCTTAAGTTTCTTACTGACAATAACTAAGCCTTAGAAGAGACATCACTGGGGAGGGAGAGGCTGGGAAGCCAACTATAGGAGAGAAGGTTTGGCCATCTGAAGAAGCCCAGAGAGCCAGACTGGAGCGATTTGGCCCCTGATTATTTTTGTTTACTGCTACCGAACCCAAGTGTTTGTTACCATGTTTTTGATGTACTAACAGCTTATGCATTGAGGGTAGAGATGAGCAAAATGTGGCCCTCCAGCATCCCTAGCCAACAAAATCAATTGAGAGGAATACTGGAAGTTGCAGTCCAACAAATCTGGGTGGCCACACTTTGCCCAACCCTGGTTTAGATTAAGGTATAGAACATTTGTACCTACCCATTGATTAAAAGTATCACAGACATATCTCTCATTCCCAGTCATTGTAGGTGTTTGTATAGCTGGTAACATGTGATCTGAATTTAAAGCAGAGATTAAACAGATTTTAGCAGAGAAAGTTTATGTCATTTTGATTTATGCTGCTTTGCCATTTCAATCTACAGGAAACATTTTTATCATCATACTGTGTTCTTTAGGTATATTATTATGAATTAGGATTTAGAAGGCCTGGTTCTTAAACACAGCATCTTTTAACATCATGAAAGCAATGATTAAAGCAACTTCAAAAGGACATTTTTGGTAATAGTAGCTTGAATGTTTTATTTTACTCAAGCTATTGTTACCCCCCCCCATGTCCTTTTGAAGTGGAAAGCTTTGTAAGGAATACTGAGGGTTGCTGCATTCCAATCAAAGGTAAAATAAAAGACAAAGAATTAACATTTTGATCCTAACTTCATTTCAAACCTTAACACACTTATTTTGGAAAAGCATACTATTCTTATTTGATGAAATAATACCCCAATATTGGTTGAGTCACACTGGTTCCGCAGGGGAAGGACATGGCAAACCTCCTCTGAACAAATCCCGCCAAGAAAACCTCATGAAATCTTGGGGTTGCCATAAATTGGAAATTATTTGAAGACACATAACAAAAAGGGCAGATTTGCCTACAAAAAACTCTCAATTTGCCAAATGTGGGATAGGTCTGTCTTCTGAAATTGTCACAGAACTATGAAAAGACAAAGCCCTGTGTCCTTGGTCACCGTAGACAATACTGATGCTAAGAAAGGCATTAAATAGTAGTGGGAATAGACCAAATTCAAAAGGAAGCACTTATGTTTGTATTATTTTATTCAAACAGAATTTGCATGTGATTGCAATGCATTTTCTCTATTCATTACTCACCTTTATGTGGAAGTTCTGGGGAAAATTTGAATACCACGACAGGAGAGCTAAGTTCATCTTCAACCTTGGAAACAAAATTTGGGGAGGGAAAATAAAACCCACATTCCAAAAATACTGCAAGAGCATCTTACTACTTCATACAGGAAAAAAAATGAACTTAGTGAGCCATGCCATCGTCTTTTGTCAGTGTTCAAATTCAAATTGTAACAGAACCAAGATATTGTTTGGTGGGGAGATCTGTGACATTCATGGGTTTCAGCTCCATTATCCTCATGCTAGCTGGGGCTGATGTGAAGTATTTATTTTTATTTATTTAGGTATTTATATCCCGCCCTTCAGCCCTAATGGCTCTCAGGGCAGTTTACAATTATTTTTAATCAGACAGTTCCCTGCCCTCAGGCTTATAATCTAAAAGACATGAAGCAAAAGGAGAAGGGAATGATGGAAGGAAAGGGGATGAGGTCCAGTGGTTCTTCTCTCCCTCTGAGGCCTGGACCAAGGCAGATGGATTGGAGGGAGGGCTCTTCCTTCTTCCAGGCTGGCCTTGATGGAGATGGACCTGCCTAGTGAAGTAGCGACCAAAAACATCCGGATCAACAGTATGATCACTTCTCCTTACTGAAATAGGGTACCAAGACTCACTGTCTTATAAATAGCTTGTCAGACTATAACCAACCCCTAGGCCACTTAAACAAGACAGATTAACAGTAAGTCAAGTGCCTGGGTAAAGATCAAGCATCAATATGAGAAGGAAAAACTTACTGAAGTTTTGATGAAATCCTGGTTCTTCAGGTTTTCCAACAGTCGTTGACTCTAGAGATTAGAGGGGTAAGGGGAGGGGAAAAGATTTTTAAAAAGCAAACAGAATAAGCATTACACTCATTTGTATCACATAAAATATAACATCTGAAGGAACAAACTAAAATCAAACTAGTATATAAATGGGCATACCCTTGTCAACATTGTATAGTCAGGGGACATTTGATTGCCCTTCTCCATTTTTATTTATATTCTTCTACACATTGCAACTCTAACTGAAATACCAACAGAGTATGTATGCAATGTAAACTACTGAAATAACTATAGCAAAATTCAACTGCATGCCAAAGTTACTGTGTCCAGGTGTGTTATTAAGGAATATGTTTTGCTTTCAAGTCATTTCTGACTTATGGCAATCCTCAAGCAAATCTATCATAGAGTCTTCTTGGCAAGATTTACAGTATTTGGAAGGGGCTTGCCACTGTATTCCTCTGAGGATGAAAGATTGTGACTTCCCAAGGCCATCCAGATGGTTTTCATGGCCAAATGGGGATTTGAGATGTGGCTTCCCAGAGCCCTAGTCCAATACACTGGCTCTTGTGGCTTCTCTGGTCATAGGATGAGAAACAGAGCAACTTCATTAAGCCCTCATAAAATATTAAATCAGGCAATAGAGATAGCACAAAAATATCACAAATCCTCAGCTTCTTACCAACTGAGATGCATGCTTTATTCTTTCAACAATCCCATTGTGTCCAAGATATTGCAAGGAAAGCCATAGTGGCAGTGCACGAAGCTTCTCTACTGCTTGGCTGGAGGTCAGGCCTGCAGCTAAGGACTGTAAGTAACAATCATAAATCTAAGTCACAATCATCATAAATGCATATCATTTCTATTCACTCTGACAGGATTTTTTATTCTGCTTTATTTCCAAAATACCAGATGCACTAAAGCACATGGCAAGAGGCAAAACAAAAACCAAACAAAGCTCACCAGGTAATAGTGTATGAAATGTCTAGAAAACACAGGCCTGCAAAACTGAGGATGCTAAAACCTTTTTTGAAAATGTATGCTGGTTTTATAAGAATTTGGCATTCTAAATTTAAAAACAACCTCAGATTTGTTCCATCATGTACAGTTTTTTTCCACAACCTGCTTTGACAAGCCCTCCTCCCGACCGCCATCTTGAGGGGGAGAGAAGCAGGCCAGCAACAACCGGCCTCCGCCTGCTAAGAAGACAAGCCCTCCTCCTGACCACATCTTGCTTGTTTTATTGCATGTTGTTTTTATGATGTGTTAATTTTTATTGATTCTGTGAACCGCTTTGATCACCTCGGAAAAGCGGTATAAAAATAAAACATATTATTATTATTATTATTTCTGTGTTGTAATACGTGACTGAATAAAATGATCCTGGCAAAGAGTAAGAAAGGGGTGGAAGTCTTCTAATAGACTTTCCAAATTTCTTTAATTTGGTGATATGAAATTCAGAAATCCATTTAAAAGCACTAAAAGAAACCACACTGAAACATCAGCATCCACACTTAATCAAAGCTGAGAAACAGCTGAATTGATAAAGTTAATGAATTTATGAAAGAATTTACTTGCTAATTAGCTTACTTGCTGTTCACCGCTATGATCTTTGGAATAGTGGTATATAAATAAATAAATAAATAAATAAACAACAAAACAAATTGTGCTTTTCACATCCAGCACTCAAACAGCTATAATATTGAAAAAGGTTTTTTCATGATAGGCCTGTGTAATTCCTTTTTCTATCTACCGTTTATACTTATGTATAAATTGACCTTATGTGTGAGGGCAAATTTTGGGGCCAAAATTATGGATTTGATATGACACATGCGTAAGTCAAGGGCATACTTTATGGGCAGGTAACAAAGGATATAAAGGATGAAGCAAAAGGAAATGATGCCATTTTCCCGTCCAGGCATTCAAAAAGACCAGAAGGCCATGGTGGAGAGAATAGTCGGTGCTTCTTTTAGATTCTCCCAGGATAAACTTTAGCCTTGCCCTTTGCCATTCTACTCAGAGAAGGGAATGGTTCCTTTTCTGATAAGAGTTAAGGCACAGTACTTACACTGATAAGCTGACCCAGCTTTATTGAGTCGATTTTCTCACCAAAATTTCTAGACTTATACATGAATATATACCATAATAATGGCCACTGAAAGCCAGACTGAACAAATCAACAGGGCTTGTTGTATTACACTACAGTTTCCCCAAATCATTTCTGATTAGGTATCAAAAAGCAACAACAAGATAAACCCAGAAAGCAACCTTATCTGGTGCTAAATAACACCAGAAATCAAATAGAAAGCAAAACAGCATGGTTTAGAGGTTTTCAAGAGGTAGCCAGTGTGCAGTCAATTCATGACAAGCCAGGCTATCCACAAATCACATTGTGAAAATGTGCAGTGGTAGAACAAATACCACACATGAAAAAGAACCAGACATCTTCAGTTAAAAAAGGCTCAACAACAAATTCTGGGAAGACTTCATCCTGAGGCCCTGAAGACTAGAGCTACAGCCTGTGTCCTAAGTGTAGGCATCACGGTGAAACTTTATCTGTTATAAGGAAGCTTTGTAAACTGTGCAGTCTTCCCTTAATCCAACAGCTATTTTCAATTAATACAAGGAACTTCTATTTAAGCATTCACTTCAGTGCTGGGAGGAGTTTGACAGTAGGAACAAAGTTTTTCTCAAGTTGATGAGAAAGCCCTTGCTCATTAAGAACCTCTGCATATACACTGTCCATTTTAAGGAGGCTTGAAGTAAGTGGCAAGAATTAAGCTTACCAAAGAAGGATCCTCATGTCTGTAGAGAGTTACTGCAGGTACAGCTGGGAGACCCAGCCAGGGCCCTAAAGTCAGGGTCATGCTGTCACATTTGGTTGCTGACTACAGAACAGAAAACACAGTTTTATTATTTCTGTCAACTCAAAACAAGATATGCTAATAATCAAATTTCTAGATAGATAGGAAATGGGCCTCTATAAAGAAGGATTGTTTAACATGTGGCCTTCTAAATGTTGGCTGCATCCACACTACAGAAATAATCCAGATTGACACTACTAACTGCCGTGGGTCAATGCTATAGAATTCAGGGGTCTGTAGTTTGTTGTGGCACCCGAGCTCTTTGATAGAGGAGGCTAAATATCTCACAAAACTACAGTTCCCAGAATTCCATAGCATTGAGACCTGGTAGTTAAAGTGTTTTCAAACTGGATTATTTCTCCAGTGTGGACACAGAATGATGTTCCCACATGCTTTCACTGTTAATTATGATGGTAGGAGGTGTCGTCCAACAATATACAGAGGGCCACAAGTTGCATGTTCCTGCTTGATGGAGGATAAAGAGAAGGAGACAGAAGTACATGGCCATTATTCAGATGCAACTCCAAACCACAGTCTGGCTACGAAACAGATTAAAAACATGATTTATAGGAAAACAATAGTTTGCTAGGTTCAGAAAAATTACAAATTGCTTTCCTGCAAATAGCAATCAGAAACTGCTCTTTTCCACATGTGCAGAGAGGAGGGAGGTCAAATGTCTGAGTCATTCCTGCTTGATCCTTAACATCAAAATATCCTGTTATTCATAACAGAACATGCTGTTCATATTATGTCTGAATCACTCTTACGACTGTATTAGAATCACTCTTACGACTGTATTAACAGCCCTTAAAAATATGCTACCATTGTTTCTTAGCACAGCTCTAATTCCTCTCAGTTCTATAAAATATGATTTGATAAGGAAAGGCTTATATATTGGAGGAATTTCTAACTTTGGCAGTGCTTAAAATTATCACTTTTCAAATCCAGTCCATATGTAGAATTAATTAAGTAAATTAAGAATTCAAACTATATTAAGTTTAATTTTTGGCTATATCTAATATTGTTTTTCAGGATTTGAGGTAGTCTTGCAATGTATATCCATATTTGCAGATGGAAGCAAAACCAATGTGACAATTGAAAGACAATCAGTAATTTGAGTCTTGTGTATAGAATGGCACCAAATTGCTTTGAGAGCTCAGAAGATTTCTTTCATTCTTTCATATACTACACATTTATCTTAAATAAATAAGATTACCAAGCATTCAATCTCTGCTTTTATAATGTTTTGTTGAAAGGTTACACTAAAAATACGTGGATGCAAACACGGACGTACCAGTACAGATGAAGAGACATAGCCCAAAGTCAAGGTGGCCAAATTTACCCTAGGGAAAAATACAATTAAATAGGCAGGTTTAGTAGAGTGAATTAACAACTTTTCCTCTGCTAAATATTAACATCTTGTTTTAACACTTTCTTTTAAATGTTTTGTTGGATTATAATTCTGGAGACCAAGTTTAAAATCCCATCTTGGTCATGTAAACCCATTCGGTGACACTGGGCAAGTCACACTGGCTTAGCCTCAGAGACGGCAATGACAAACCCCCTCTGAACAAATCTTCCCAAGAAAACTCCATCATAGGTTCACCTTGGGGTGACTGTAAATCAGAAATGGCTTGAAGATACACAACAATAACAACGACAAAGTTTACTTTCAATGTACCTGCAGCAGAAACTGGAATTCTGGTTTGAAAGAGAAATTTGCTATTAATCTAGTTAAACTTTATAGTATTAGATTTTAATAGGTAAAATTCCCCTGTATTCTACCTTCTAATACATAAACTAAATCACTGGACTCATCTGAGCTGAGAAGGATCATAACTCATATGCATAACTCTGCATACACAACTTTCTAGATTCGATCTCTGTCATTTTCAAGTAATTTTATGGAATGGACACCTTAAGAGGACCAAATGTATCCAAGGGGTACATTATTACTGAGGGATGGCACTACAGGCAGAACACTATGCATCATCACTCCTCAAAAACAGCTGCTTCCCAACAACAGGGCACACTGGTCCAAGTTTTAGAAACAGCTTGCAATATGGGGGAGGCTACTCTACATATGTGAATCTCTTTTTTTCTTCCACATTCCATAGGCATGTACACATCAGGGGCTTGTCTACATGAATTATTTACTCTGAATTTCCTATCTGCTCACTGCATTCTCTTTATATGATGCAGTGCCAAAACTCCAAATTGGTTGTAAACTGCCTTCATGATATCCTTACAGACGTTGTCCTTTCCTCCCCTTAATCCAAATTTAAAATCCTTACCTTTTGCTCTGCGTTTCATTTCTCTCTGCAGCAACGACGGGCGGCTGGCTTTCTATGTGGTCCCAGTGAGCTGTCTGGTGCCACCGCTGTGGACACAAGTCACTCTGAGGTTAGAATGAGGTGCCCAGCATTGATAACATGGTTGGGTGCCTTGTTGTGACCTCAGCAGCAGCGCCAGGTGATCAACTGAAATCATGCAGGAAGGCAGCCGTGCATCATTGCTGCAGAGAGAGCAGAAGTAACAGAGAGAATTTGAGGTCAAAATATTCCAGGGGCAGCCTGGAACATTCTGGGTATTAAAGACAAGCACCAGATCTTCATGTTTATCCAGATTTTCTGCTCATTTTCTTTTTAATACCTTTCTATTGTCCATTCCTCTTGATATAACCCCCACCAGAACATTTTAAAAGCAAAGACAGTAATTTTGGCTGAGGTGAGAGTAGGTCCACTGCATCATGCCCACACAAAGTATTTGCCACATTACATAAAAATGAAGAACTGGATTGTACCCTTCTACATGCAGCCACATATTATACTTCTCACAGAGTTCTTTCAATCGGCCAAGTTTGTCAGTATGGCCTGCTCCTGGTGTACCTGTATCGAAAGAAAACCAACAACTCATACATTGTTCATTAATGGTTAAAATATTGTTCATTAATGGTTGTACAATGACCTATCACATTTCTTCCAGGTTTTTACTGCCTAAGGTTTGGCAGAAAAAAGTTTATATTGAACAGTGTCCAATATACTCTACTTCGAAAATTCTTGTTCACAAATACAGGCCAGATCTGATAAGCATATTTGCAAGGAGCACTTCATGCAGTCCTATGGATCTCAACTGCTCAGGCAGCTCACTGACAATCCAAGTCCTAAATCTTTGCAAAACATGTCCCCTACCTTCAGCAGGGACTCCTTGGTTTTTTCATTGCACAGAGTGAGGGAAAAGGAGAGATAGTAGTGAGATCTACTAATGAAAGCCTTTTTAAGTTAGCTATGCCTTCCTAGGTGAGCCTTCAGGGTGAATTAGAATTTCAAATTTGGCAAAATTCTTTGTAAATTTGATAGGAAGACCTTGAGTTTTAAAAAAGCAAAACTGACCAATTTGTCTACCGAGACAGAAAGCTTTGAGCACTTAGCTCTTAAAAGGCTGTGTCTGAATTTCTGTGTGGTCAGCCAAGTCTGTAGAGCTGAAATGTGAGGCTGTCACCTCTTTCCCACGAGGGGCTGCTCATATTTAAGAGCAACAAGACAAGTAGCCATGTGTATTGAATTTGACCAGTGCAGGTGACTGAGAATTTCATTTGGTTCATTTTTTATGAGAATTGACTAAAAATTGCAAATATCTTAATGAACTCCAAAGGAACATTTTAAAAACGATCTGATAGAGAAAGGAAAACTCACAGATTTGTCCATCTCTAGCAGGCCCTACACACAGTGAGCACCTGGAATTAACTGACCAGAGTGGAAGTTCTCGCTATGTGGTATTAATTACTGGGATACAATCTAGGCAGTGGTCAGTGCTTTCTAGCCTGCTTTAACCAGAGTTTGGGAAAGTTACTGGTAGCCATGCTGGATGGGGATTATGGAAGTTGTCATCCAAAAATATAACTTTTACAAGCTCTTTTTAAAAATCCAATATGTCACTTTCTGTTCTCTCTTCCTCTTTTGGCTTTATAAACAATTCCAGATTTCACTTAAAATAAGGGCATTTTTTTCACTCATAGTTGATTCAATTTTTTATAGTATGGAAGAGCATTCTGCAACATGAACCTCTGCCTAAAGTTATAAATGCCATAAAAGGGTTTATTAGCTCAGTAAGAATTAGGCCTTAGGGTTGCCATAGATCAGAAATGACTTGGGCACACAAGAATTAGGCCTGAGAATGACAACGCTTTAGAATGCTGTGGGAGGCAAAAATAGTTACATACCAGCATTGGCCACTAGTAATATTGGCAGCTTTCCGGATTCAATGTCATCCTTAATCAGTCTATCCAATAAAGCAACATCCTGTCATCAAGCAAAAGGAGAGAAAATTATTTATACATGCAAATAGATAAGACAAGGTACCTCTTTTTGAAAAAAACCAAACTTACCATTTGATGCTGAGAACCAAACATAGTGTTACAAGGCACCCGACACATACAGGAAAGGGGTAGGCCAAGCTGGAGAGAAAAGAGAGACAAATTTTCATTAGACCTTCTTGTCATTAGGTTCATCTATAGGTCTGTAAATACGAACAAGATACAGGCTGTAATTCTGCAAACCAGGGAATTTTGACTGGCTAACAAAAGCCATTGAGAGATATGCAGCAAATTTGTGTGCGAGACTGCATTCATACAGATTTCCACGTAGATATAAGAGAACGACAAGGAGAATGACCAGAAGACCTTTGGGCTTTCTTTAGTCTTAAAAGCTCATCAAGAGAACAATATACATAGTACATATCAGTTGGATACTAGTAAGAGGTATAATAAAAAAGGTAAATCAGGACATCAGTACAGGAAAGATTGTGACCATAATTGGTGACAAGAAGTTGCACATACAGTGGGCCCTTGCTCAAATCCTCACATGGCAAGTCCACAGATACAGAGGGCGGACTATACCAACAAACAGCATTTGAAAAAGGTTGGAATATAAAACGCACTTTGACGACTAACCAAAATGACTACTGTACTCCCCAAAACATAACTGTTCCAAGCTTTGGAGATAAGAACCAACTAATTGTACTTCACCTGACTGCAAAGACATTGGCCTAAGCCTGCCCTGGCTGCCGAACTAATGTATATCACTGGCTGTTTGTTATACAGCACATTAAAGCCTTCTGTAGTGTAATCTTCGTAGCGCGAATGAATTACGAGTCTGCAGATTTTTAGAATGCCCTCACGGTCATCTTCATGGTAATATGCCGAGCCATTTTCAAACCTGTAATGTAAAATAACTAATCAAATATGAACTATCTGAGAATATACAAGCTCATTTACATCTCATCACAGCAGTTATTTTGCAGGGTACCCCCAACCTGTTTTAGTAACATCAGGTCACTTTCAGTTCTGAAAACAAAACAACACAAAACTCCTATCCTAAAACAAGGCTGGACAAGCCATGGAAATTGCTCTCTTCCCACCCTTTGGAGAGCATAAATGCTCTTTTTAGGTTTAAAAAAAGCTGAAGATTCCTGACTTAGAATATATAGTTGTAGGACAGATGGAACATTAATGAGCTTTGGAAAAAACTATACAATGTATAAACCTGCCACTTTTATGACTGCCCACAATTAACAAATACTCAGTTTTCAAGGCTACGCAAATCCCTTCCCACACCATCTATTCTACGACCTAAAGCTATTCCTTTAAAACATTTGTGAATTTCAGCTGATACTTCTCCCAAAATGAAAGGACAAAAGGGATTTTTAAAATTATATGCAAATGATTTATTTCATACAGTTTACCATAACTGTCTCCAAATGTATGCATGCGACACTCAAATGTACACATGCGACTTCTAAGAAAAATAAAAAGCACTAGGAAAAAGGATAATTAACAATGGAATTGAATGTAAGCGATGACACAGTTATTCACTATAAATTATCATTTCAGTTTTGTTGTTGTTGTGTGCCTTTAAATCATTTCTTACTTATGGCGACTCTAAAGAGACCCTATCATAAGGTTTTCTTGGCAAGTTTCTCCAGAGGGAGTTTGCCATTGCCATCCTCTGAAATTGAGAGTGTGACTCTCTCTTGTCTTAGAACTTTAAGTACTTTTACTCTAGGGATGGTTTGCATATTAATAGAACTTAAAAATATATATTGCTCCTGAGACTTTCAGGTTGCTGAAGCAGAGTAACAGTCCCCAGGTGCTATCAGGTCCCAGTGACTCTAGAGTCACCAATGATGACTATAGAGTACCGACAGGACAGTGGAACCTTACCACCACCTTCCCTAGCTGCACTGCTTGCCTCTGTAACAGATAGTCTAGTTCTGAAGAAGCACCTTTCTAAAGGCATTTTTAAGAAAATTAAAATGAATTAATCTTCGGTGATTAATTGCTCGCTCCTTGGATCCAGGACAAACCAGAGAGAAGTGCTGTTGTTGTGCACACAAGCACACATTTCTGTTTATCTGTGTGTGATGTTTTTGTATGGTTTTACTCATTTGCAAGCTGTCAAGCTGTCTCTCACTCATTGGGGAAAAGGCAGGAGATAAATGGAGGAAGAGGAAGAAGAAGAGGAGACAAGATAAAACTGCCAGATACCTGAAGAGTCTGCAAAGCCACAAAGTAGTATCAGAAAGTATTCTGGTCGTAAGTTTTCTCAGCCTTTCTCTGTCCAACACTGAAATGTAAGCTGCCAGGCTGTGTCCTAAAAGAGCCATGTGACCCTGTTCTCCAACATTTTGAAGCCTATAAGCCAGAAACCCATGAGACATCATGACCAATAAAAGTGCCATCGATACATTAGAAGTACTACTAATCAGTCCAATAACCTAGATATGCATAAATGATTCTTGCTTGAGATTCATCAATGTTATTTTTTATTTTAATCTTGATTTTGATTTTTCCTTCCCTTCTTTAATTTTCCATCCTGAATTCTATTACTGTGAACTATAATAGACCTGTTGAAAGGTGAATCATCACTTAGGAAATCCACCTGATTCAATGGTTATGCTGGTTAGAACTAATAACAGGATTCAGGCCTTTCTTAAGAACAGGTCATATATAATCCCCCCCCCCAAAAAAAATATTGCTTATTCATCTCTCAACTTTAATTTCCAAGTAGCTTGCCACAACACTTATTAATGATAAAAACCATAAAGATGATGAAACAATAAAGTGGTTTTTTTCCTGTCCTCACTTTGTTATATAAAAGTATTTCTTTCTAGACATGCACTGGATAGGGAACTGCCAAAAATACCATGTGCTGTAGGCTATATTTGAGAGAAAAGCAATGGTAAACTAATTCTGAGTATTCCTTGGCTAAGAAAATCCCATGAAATTAATGGGATTGCTGTATGTTGACAGGCAACTTGAATACATGTAAATAATAAATAATAATAAAATATTTATTTATAGCCTGCCTTTCGTAGATCAAGGCGGGTTACAACAATAACAGTTACAGAGTAAAAAGCACAATACACAATAACAACCATTATACATTAAAATCACAATAGCAATATCCAACTAGCATAAGATGTTTACAACAAGAATAATAATGGTGAGGGGGAGGGATATGTACACACATATTTGCATAAATATTAATTTTAGATCTCCTGGCATCTGGATTTTTGCATCTATGCTAAATTAATTTATACTAAATTAAATTAAGCAGGTAGTTCTGGTAGGAAAGTGTCGGATCCAGCTCTTGCATGAATGAATGTCCCAATGACTTTAGAAAGCATGCTCTTTTAAGTTGTTTGCATGTACTTTAAATTGCCTGTCAATTTATGATAACCTCAAAAATTTAGTATGGTTTTCTTAGGCAAGAAACACCGCTCACAGGTGATTCTGCCAGTTCCTTCCTCTTAAATATAGCCTACAGCACCTAGTGTTTGTTGGGAGTTTCCCAAACAAGTACTAACCAGAGATTACCCTGATTAGCTTTCAAGATCAAATAGAATTTCACATCTTAAAGATATTTAGGCATTACACAATTTAAATAAGTTGAAAGAGCTTTTATGAATTTTAGTGCATTAAAATACTTTCAGATGAAAAATCTCAGAGAAAAGTTTAAAGATAATGGTCTTGATCATAAGAAATGCTAGAGAAAAAAATGCTTACAATCTTTCCAGAAAAAACTGTAACAGTTGGCTCTTGGTATCCACTAAGGTTTGGTTCCAGGGCCCCCTGTGGATGCCAAAATCTGTGGATGCTCAAGTCCCATTAAATACAGTGGCATAGAAAAATGGCATCATTTGTATAAAATGGCAAAATCAATATTTGGTTTTTGGAGTTTATATATATTTTTGAATATTTTCAAGCCATGGTTGCTTGAATCCATGGATAAAAATACATGGATACAGAGGGCCGATTGTACAGTTCTAGATTTCATAAAGCAGTATACATTCGTGCTCATCTTTCTTGCATGAATAGAGACTACACATGTAATATAGTTAATTGACAAATACTGTTGCATACAGTCTCACTTTTCTTAGGCTCTCCAGCATGAAGTGCATGTGGAATGACAACTCTGGATCCAACCAAATTTGCCTCAGCAAATCATTTATTTAACAATTACCGGTAAGACTGCAGCGATTCTTCCTCCTCATCTCCATGCATAAGGTTTTGAACTAACTGCAGAATGCTTACCATATCTTGCCCACTAGAGAAAGAAGAAAGTAAAAATAAGGTTCTTTTAATAACTGCAAAATAAGGTCATTTGCATGTAGGGTCGCCATTTCACGGGTGTAGGCGGGACAAACACGGTTTTTAAGGCTTCTGCACGGTTCCGTCCCGCCTAGCCCCGCCCCCATTCAAGGTCCCGGTTTGGGCTCCCCTCAGGCCCTGCCTTCCTCTCCTGACTGCTGGGAGGGAGTGGACTGCTCAGCTCCTCAGTCTCCACTGGCCAGATTCCAAATAAGGGGGAGGAGCTGCAGCCTGCAGCACTCTATTCAGCCCCGTGCAGCATGCGCACGCGATTTAAACTGAGAGAGGAGGAATGGGGAGTGAGAGACACAGAAGAAGGAAGGAGAGACAAGCAGAGCAGACAGAAGGAGCGGAGTGGAGGCAAGAGCAGAGGAGGCAGAAGAAAGAAGGGACGGCAGCAAGAAGAGAGGAAAGGAGTGGAGTCTTGGAGAAGATAAGAAGGAGAGCTCAGAGAAGTCAGAAGAAAGAAGGGCCAGAGCGGAGGAGACAGAAGAAAGAAGGGCCAGAGCAGAGGAGGAGACAGAGAAGAAAGAAGGATTAGAGAAGAAGGAGAGCCCAGAGCAGAGGAGGCAGATTAAGGTGGGCTGGGCTGAGGGGGTGGCTGGCCCTGGGTCTTGCTGCCACTCGCTGAGGCTTTCTAAGCCTCTGCTCAGACTAAATCAAGCTGTGGCAATGTGGAAAATCAGGTTTGGAAGGGGAAGGGACTGTTGCTTTAAATGCTCATGGTTGCTGGGATGTGGGAAATGGAGTTTGCCAGGGGAAGGGACTGTTGCTTTAAACAGCGATACCTTTATAGCACCAACCAAAATGCACAAAACATATGATGCAAGCTTTCAAAGCTCCACTGACTTCTTCATCAGGCAAAAGTGTTAAAAATCCAAATGGAGAAAGAAAGAGATGATGGTGTTGGAATCACAGGCCTATACTATGTGAAGATATTGTTAGTTGTTCTTAGTGTAGATGGAAGAGACAGAGGGATAGCCATGTAGGCAGAGGCCTTTCCTCCTTTTTTGCTAAACTTGAAACCGAGAGCCAGTCCACTTCCACTACTTGTTAAACCACCTTGATATGTTAAATATGCATAGCCATGTTAAACCATGTTAAATGTTAAACCCAAAGGGTTTGGCTATGAAATAAGCAACTGAAATATGCAAGAAGCTATGTTAAATATATAACCATGTTAAATGTTAAACCCAAAGGGTTTGGTTATGCAATAAGCTTCTGAAATATGCAAGAAGCCATGTTAAATAAAGCCATGTTCAATGCCCAAATGTGCTGTTTGGAATGGGGGGAGGGGGGTGGGCCAGAAAGGGAAGCACATTTCTGCCATCTATCTAGGAATAATGCCAAAATGTCCTCCATTTTGATCATGCCTAAGAAACATGCATTTATATTAACATTTATAAAAAATCATCAATTTTTTCGTGTGTCCTCCATTTTTAAAAAATGTGCCCTACATTTGAAAATGTTGTCCTACATTTGTCCCGGTTTGGAGGTCCTGAAACACCAAATGTGCTTCCTATAGTTTTTTGCTATTAGTAAGTGGCATTGAATTATCTTTTTCAGAATTGCAGCATATTGTAAATATGATTAATCAGTTCAGTAACACACCAGAAAGACATTCTGGGGATTCTGCAAAAGACACTACTGATATTGCTTCTTTTCCTCACAGTCTAACTCACTGTAAACCCTCACACTTGTGCACACACTCACACACATGCAGTGCTGTATTAGCTCTGAGGCATATTGGCAGGAAAACAGCCACTTCATAAACACTGGACGAGCTGTGGCCATGCCCAGGTGTGACCATCTGTGTCCATGACATCTGCCACTACCTCTGGGAATGGCGCCACAAGCCCTTCTTGCTTCGCTTTACATCTGATTTCAGGTACCTGCTCCCCGACCCCCAAACTCCAGAAAAACTGGGACATTGACCATCAGCAGTTAAACTCAAGAGTCTTTTCCACTTGCTTCAACAATACAGGGAACTCATTTATATCAAACAAATGCATGGACACAGCCTCTGGGGACTCCTACTCCTCATCTTGCGATAACTCCCCCTCCTCCCATGTGGTCCCTGAAGTGCCAGAGCCATGAAAACTCTGTCCTTATCAATGTGAGCAGGGCACAACTGGGAGGCAGGGCCTGGCTCTACTCCTAGGGATGATGAGCTTGAATGACAGGTCTGAAGCCTTGCCTTAAGGAGGAACGAGACCCAGAAGGAGGATTGCCTCTCCACACTGCAGGATCATCTTTGGCTTCCAGAATCTTAAAGAGCCAGTTCCACACAGGAAAAAATCAAAGAAAAACTAGAACTCGTGATCATATTACCCACCTGCCTTGTAGTGGGCCAGGAATATCTTTTCTTGTGTACTTTTTTTCATTTTCTTCCTCCACTTTCCTAATTTAAACATAAAACCATGTGAGTGATTTACATTTGATTGAGACATGCAACATTTCTTCTAGAGTGTGATTTAGAAAGAAAAACTTCCATGTCTAAGCAGCTGAATGACTTCTCATAATGTAAATAAAATATACATTTGAAGTAACATAAACTATTAATTACAAACATTTTGCTAGTATGAAGGATACAGTTTAACGAAATGGGTTGCTAAGGGGCACACAAGTGGGGAAAAAAAGATTGGGAACCATTGTTTGAGGGGCTGAGCAGATGGGCCAGTCCCCAGGATGGCTCAAGGACAAGCAAGTGTTGATACACCTGGCCACCTCTATGCCATGGGCCCACTACCACCACATGCCCCTTATCGTTGTTCTTTACTTTACATTGCCGTGTCTCACGTGGAAGCAGGTCACCTAGCAGCACCCATGTGGCCAAGTGTCCATTTCCACATCCTGTCCTGAGAGTATTGGACTGTGTCATATAAAAAGGATGCTGTGACAGGGGTCTTCTCAGTAGATGTGATGGCAGAGGAAGGTTAGGGGGCAATGGGGCCATCCAAACTGCTAGATGTTGCTGTGGAGTTTCCTAGAAACTCGGCAGAAAACAGCAAGTCTTTTTGACCCATGCTAAGGCCCCTTTGCACTGGGATTGGACCAGGACCACTGGATCAAGGTCTGCGCTGCCTGAACCTGGGAGTATTGGACTGTGTCGTACAAAAAGGATGACACAAGGCTGGGGGAAACATGGGCCTTTTGGCCTGTGTGGACAGCCTTTCGAGGTTTCAGGTTTCAGAGGTTAGAAAAATGTACTTTGTTTGGACTATATCTCGCAGCCAAGAGCAGCCACACTGGTTAAAGACACCAAGAGCAGTAGTCCAACTCTGCCTGTTATAATGTCAGTGGCCACAATGAGTGATGTCAAAGGAAGGAAGATTCCCTAATGTTATGCTGTCCTTTAACCGATAAAAAGACATTAAGCAAGTTTTAATTTCCACTGCTCATTATAATAATACGACAGACACTAGCTGCATAGTTTTTTGGATCCTGGCCTTCCACAACACAGATCTAATAGTTAAATGTCAGTTACAAATGAAAAAAGCCTTTCATTTAATTATAGCTAAATATAGAAATTTCCAGCAACAGCCTCTGCTGGAATCAACACATTATAATGACCATTACAACAACCCTAAATGTTCATCAAGGCTTTTATTAGCAAGTACCTTTGATTGTCTTCAAGCAGCTTCATGGCCTCATTAAGATTCTTTCCCATTTCTGCTAAGGTAGGATCAACCATCTGGTTTTAAAAAGAAGAAGAAAATATTCATGCTACTTTTGTGAGCCATTAAACGTGTCTCATAGCAAAATGGCATAAATTAAGCAGGCTGAGGATGTGTTCTGAGGAATATCTCAGATTTATTATGAATGTGTTTGTTTAATTTATAACTTGCTTCTTCCCCAATAAAGTACCCACGGCAGCCTATGAGTTAAAATAAAATATGGTTAAAACAATGAATAATACAAAAGTTAAAACACAACACATCATACTAAAGCATTAACTTAGAAAAGTTTTAAAGGCCTTTCAAACATGATAAGGATGATATACAATATAACATACCCAAATTAAAAGACCTTAACACTCAAAGGCCTGGATAAACAGAAAGGTTTTCACCTGCCAGAAACCAGATGCTACAGTAGTTAGAGCTCCAGATAAGCAATTTGTTCTGAAAAAGTTCCAGACCTGAAATTCCTCTCAAACTACTCAAACTTCTACAAAACACACTTAGTATTCCTCTCTTTCTTTTTGGGGGTGTTCCCACTTGCGATTTACAACGCTTTAAAATACACCGGTATCAGTTAAATCGATTCAAAAATAACCCTGGTCTTATCCCGCGTTCCGAATCGCTTTTTTTTTCTTCGTTCTCATTTACCAACTGATTCGCTTTAAGTGATCCTCTTTTGTTCCTATTCAAATAAAACGGTGTTTATATAAACCAGTTTTAGCCTTATTTCGTTCCCACTCACCATTTTGGGGCTGTCAATCAAAGCAACGTCATCATAACATCACTTTTAAATTTCGCGGTTTGTTATAAAAGAGCCAATGAGGAGGCGCTTAAAGTGCCTATGAGTCCTGCAATTATTAGTGGGGAAGGATGGTTGAGGGAGAGAAAACTGCCTCCCCAAAGCACTTCTGCTGCCTTGGAAAAAGACCTCAGGCTGGGGGAGGCTGCAGGCAAAGCGAATGTAGGGAAAGCTGCTTCCAGAGGAACTATGGGATGGGAGCACTCTTCCCAAAGATTCTCTTTCCAGGGTTGGAGGAGAAGGCAGATTCAGTTTGGGAAAGAGAGATGGAAAGGCTCTATTCCCCCCCCCCCATTGCAACCTCCCCTCTCTGTGTGGGGAGAGCCCATTTGTAACGGAGGAGAGGCAGGATGCACAGTAATCTCTGGGGAAATAGAGCCTTTCCATCTCTCTTTCCCAATCTGGGGAGACACA
>NC_056529.1:34643807-34673544 GCF_019175285.1 Sceloporus undulatus | reverse complement strand
GGAAAGAGCTTCGGTTCCCTAAATTCGCTTTGGCCGCCCCATGGGGAGAGACTCTTTGGGGAAGAGTGCTCCCTGGGCTGTCTTGGGAGCCATGAAGCAGGGATTTCCTGCGAAACCCATCCCATAGTTCCTCTGGAAAGAGCTTCGGTTCCCTAAATTCGCTTTGGCCGCCCCATGGGGAGAGAATCTTTGGGGAAGTGTGCGCACCCTGATGAGCAGGAGCAATGATTTTGATATGGCACCCATCAATTGCTCCAACAACTTGAGGAAATCCTAACTCTGCAAAACTGGCCATGACCTAAGAATAAAACATATAAACAAAGCATAAGTCTTTTTTATTGACATAAACATTGAAAATCTCCTATAGAAAACCACCACATAGTATCAAACAGTATAAATATCAATCACTGCAGAGCTATCTAAGAATAGTGAGTAATAGAATAGGATTCCAGTAAGCAGGCTTTTGCCATCACCAGAGGCTGAGAGAGTGTGACTGGCCCAAGGTGACCAAAGAGTCATAATCCAGCGCTCAAACCCCTTTCAACACGCTGGCAATTACTATGCTATGAGAAAGAAAGAAAGAGAGAGAGAGAGAGAGAGACATGCAGACAGACTAATTAGATAGGTACATTGGCTAGATAGATAGATAGATAGATAGATAGATAGATAGACAGACAGACAGATAGTCTGGATAGGTAGATGGGATAGTTAGATAGACAGATTGATAGATAGTTAGATAGACAGACAGACAGATGGATGTATGGATAGATAGATATACAGATACATGGTTGGACAGGCAGACAGATGTACTGGACAAGTATATTGAATGGGCAGATGGATGGATGGATGGATGGATGGATAGATGTATATGGGTAGATAGGTACATACATGGTTGGACAGACAGAGAGACAGACAGGATACATACAGATGGATGGATAGAATAGAGATTTAAACACTGGCTAAACAGACTGAAATAGAATAGAATGGGCTGTCTTGGGAGCCATGAATTCCCCAAATTCACTTTGGCTGCCCCATTGATCTCTGGGCTGTCCTCCAAAGCCCATCTGGTGCTCAGGCAGAGGTGAAAAAGAAAGAATAGTTAAAAATGGTGTTCAATGGCTCTCCTCACATGTCGGTTTATGAAAGAGGAGCAGAGGGGAGGTTGCAATCCACGAGAGGAAAGGCTATTATGCGAATGGAAGAAAATGGCGCTGGCGATGCAGAAAGAGACCAAAGAAGGTGACACCCCCAGGCCAGCCCATCGCGCTCCGCTCCTCCCATCCAGTTGACCCGATTCAAAGGCCGAAACGTTCCTATTTACACACTCCGAATCCTATCCCGAATCAAGGAAAAAATGAAGGTTCAACCCTTCTATTTTTTTAACACGGGTTATACGCCTTTAACACGGATTAAATTAAAATCCGCTTTATGATTCGCATTTTAGTGGGAATGATTGCGGGTTGCTCTAGAACTGTTCTAGACTTAATTCGGTTTCTAATAAGAATGATGTACCTTGGATTCGATTTGTAACACGGAGTATAAGCCAGTGAGAACACCCCCTTTCTCTTTCTCTTTTCAAGAGATTACACTAGATTCAATGTTGGGAACGGTTCACAGATTTCAAGGATTGTGGAGTTCTTGAAAATGATGCATTCATATTTACCAAGAAGGCTTCCCTGGCCATACCAAGAATGTTCATCCTTGGATGGCCAGGGAAACAATCCACATAGTTCTGGGTTATTAAATGCATGTCACTTGTATCTAAATTCATACTGTTACATCCACTGACCCTTTTCCAACCATGTCATTTTAAAGCAGAGGTAGGCAACCTTTTTGACCTGGGGGCCGGGTTGCTGTCCCTCACACAGCTGGGGGGCCGAAGCCAAAAAATAAATAATTAAATAATTACACACACGCGCACGCGCGCGCGCACACACACACGGGGCAAATGTAGGACAAAATTTTCAAATGGAGGACACTTTTTTTAAAAAATGGAGGACACACGGAATTTTTTTAAAAAAAATGTTAATATAAATGCATGTTTCTGAGGCTTCTATAGACCCCCTTCTATATGCCCCCCCTGGCCTGCCGCTTGCCCCCCTTGCCTGCCTCCTCCTGATAGGCCAAAGGCCCCAGCGGCAATCGGCGGCAGGACTGGGCTGGGGCCGGTCCCAAGGCCTCACCGGGCCAGATCCGGCCCGTGGGCCATAGGTTGCCCACCCCTGTTATAAAGTCTTGCCTAAATCCTATTTCTTAACTTACTACAGCCTAACTTAACTGAATCTTATTTTTTCTTGCAGCCACATATGGAGGGGAATGGATTGTTCTTCTGGTCATCCAAGAATGGACATGCATAATAAGAGCCAACCCCTCATTCCCTGAATGGCACAGAGGAACTATCCATATACTTCTGCATATCTCCAAGCCTTCCGGTTTGGCTGCCACTACTCTTTCTTACTGATTTTGGCCAAAGGCTGCCTCTGATGATCTAAACCCATCAATTTTATATCGCCTTACAAAGGCAAACATTTCTTTCCAACCTGTAGCATTACATACCTGTTCTAATGACACAGAGCCTGCATATGCTGTATGTTGCCATGGAGTATATGGAAAGTGGCCACACGTTCTACGGTCTCGGTATCTTAGCTAAATCATACGTAGTACAGAAAAATGCAAGCCTTCAACCAACAAGCAATAATTAATTTTGATGCCCTTTGTTCCAATGTTTTAGGATGAAAGGAGACAAATAGCACCTCCATGTGTCTCACATGACTACCGTAGTTCTTTTAGTATATTCCTTCTCACTTTCAGGGTATGGCACTGTCTTTCCAATGGATGTGTGAGCCTTGGTAAGAAATTTAGTAAATGGATAGTATGAAAAATTCTGCTGTTTATAACAGGGGATAAAAGCTAGAGCTAGAGTCAAGGTTAACTTATCCTCATCCCATTTACACGAATTACACAAATTCATAGAATCCTAGAATTGGAAGGGGCCTTGTGGGCCATCAAGTTCCCCTGCTGAGTGCAGGAGCTTCAGCCAAAGTATCCCAGACAGGTATCTATCCAGCCTTTTTTTGAAGATGTTCATAAAGCTCCCAGTTCTAGAAATCCAAGAAGTGGATGATATTGTTACAGTACTAGGAAAACCACCCAAAGGAATTCCCGGATAGGCTCAAAAAGAGGCACTATTAATCTGTTTTAAACATTTAAGATCCAGAATTTATGGGCTGCTGGTGGAGCCTGCAAGGTTGCCCCTTTCAAAAACCTCTCCACATGTGGCTGTGATGCCAACTGGCATCCCTCTGGTCTTAGTACTGTTGCTGATGCTGCCACCTGATTTTGTAATGTATTTGGACTGGATGCCTTTGTGGTCTCATTGAATTCTATGATTCTATGGACTCAGCCCTTTAGTTATGCCTTCCTGCAGAAATCTTAACAATTCCTTAATCTTCACTTTCTCTAATTGTACTGAATGACTATTGCACCAATTTCTAAATACCTTCAGTTTACATTAATGTATTTAAAAGTTACATACTGTATTCTTCTTTTGCACATTTATATCAAACCATCTCCTATTGCCATCTCCTTCTTGGTTTACCTAGAATCATGCATTCCTGTTCATTTCTTATCTTTGCTGCTGTTGCCATGTGCCTTCAAGTTGTTTCCGTCTTATGGAGACCCCAAGGCAAACCTATCATGGGGTTTTCTTGGTAAGTTTCTACACAGGGGGTTTGCCATTGCCATCCTCTGAAGCTGAGAGAGTGTGATTTTCCCAAAGTCACAGAACTTGGTTTCTATGGCCGAGCAAGGATTCAAACCTTGGTTTGCCAGTATCTTAGTCCAGCACCCAAACCATTATATCATGCTGGCCCTGAGTTGGAAGAGGCCACAAAGGCCATCCAGTCCAAATCCCTGCCATGCAGGAACTCACAATCAAAGAATCACAGAGAGATGGCCATCCAGCCTCTGTTTAAAGACTTCCAAGGAGGGAGACTCCACTACACTCCGAGGGAATGTGTTCCACTGTCAAACAGCCCATACTGTCAGGAAGTTCCTCCTAATGTTGAGGTGGAATCTCTTTTCCTGGAGCTTGCATACATTGCTCCGGGTCCTGTTCTCTGGAGCAGCAGAAAACAAACTTGCTCCAGCCTCAATGTGACACCCCTCATCTATCCCTTATGTTAATTTCCAACTCATTTGAGATGTGGTCCTAGAGAAGAATGCTGAGAATACCATGGATAGCCAGAAAGACAAACAAATAGATCCTTGAACAGATCACACTTGAATTATCCCTGGAAGCCAAGATGATTAAATCAAGGCTGTCGTATTTTAGCCACATCATGAAAAGGCATGACTTAGAAGGCATCAGAAAAAGAGGAAGACCACATGCTAGATGGATAGACTCAATCAGGAAGGTCACAGGTATTTTGCCCTACTTCCATCCTCCCCCTCCCAGAATTTCCAACATCAATAGCCAGTTTACATTATCAAACGTCCTTTGGCATCTAGGAATTTCACCATTTGATCAGGTGAGATTCTGGATAAACGACTGGACAAAGACAGGAATAACATTAATTCAATAGAGGTAGGTTTTTTTTTAAGTAAAAAGGATTGACAGGGAAGTGTTTTGTACAAATGTATGATTGGAGGAGGAGCAGGGAAGAAGGGCGGATGAGATTACATGAAGTTTTTAGATTATGACTTTTTGTTGTATTATTGTACTATATGCATTGTAACGAAAAATAATGTTAAAATGATTTTAGAAGAACAAAAACAAAAAACAAAAACACTGTGTGGCTTAAAACAATGTGATTCCTATATAAGTAGTGATATGAACCTAAGTAAAACAGCCATCAGTTCTGACTGTACCTGTTTTGTCAGTATGAAATTTACTCATGACATGTACAGTCATAAAACTCTACAACCCCTACTTCACAAAAGGTTTCCTTATTTGTTCAAAATTTATTCAGAGACATACTCCTATTTACTTATTTTATTACATTTCCATCTGTTTCCTTCTTATAAAGAACTGGTTTTTGAAAGCTCTGTCACCAGATGTTTACAGCAAAAGCCACCAGTATAACAGAAGAGTCTGAAGTCAGAGATCTGGCATGCCACAAAACAGATTTTCATGATCAGCAACAGTAAGCCATTTTGAAAACAGCAATTTCCTTACATTACAGATCAGTGAGAAATCTGTTCTAACGGGCAATAATACAGGAAGAAAGTACTGCAAACCACCTGGCTTGAGGTGTGACTTTACTATTAAAATGAGTATGATGTGCCAAGATTTCCTTCAGCCAGACTGGCACAGTATATACTGAGCTTCAAATTCAATCCTGTTTTACAAACTCACTGTCAGGAGTTCCATAGTGTAGTAATGTCTTTCCATAGTGTAGTAATGGGATATGTAGCATTTACAGTATGTTTTAGGGTTGTTTTAGAACTGTGAGCTCAGACACAGGTGTTGAGATAAGCCAGGAAAGAAGGTAAACTCACGGAGGGTCATTTGTAAGAATACATCCAGCTACAACAGCAAAGAGAATGGTGAGGTACTGGAAAGGAAAATGTGTTTACAGTACAGTATTAATTTTAATGAATAAAAATTAAGCCCACCTTATGTTTGAATTATGTATTGCTGAGTTTTTACTACTGAGCGTGAGTTTCTGACCTTTATTCTCCTGCTGGGTTTGACACGCACATACGCATGTGTACATGCACATGTACTGTCAAGATAAATACAACGCAGATAATACTGTCATCCACAAAGCATTCTACATAATATCCACTGGGTCTAATGGTGGTGAGAGAAAGGATCAGATTAAACACATCTCTTCAGTTGTCCCTTTCTTATCAATAAGCATTCTAGTAGTTTTATACAAATTGAGTAACAGGAGAAAAATATCCCAAATAAATGATTAGATGATATTATTATTATTATTATTATTATTATTATTATTATTATTATTATTATTATCTATATAAATAAAAATGTAAATGTTCATTTGTTCAAAATCTTAAATCTCCGAAAGTTCTTCACTGATTGCTTTGAAATTTTGACACAACGTTCCATTTGAATACACGCATGTTTTTATATATGCATACCTACTATTATATAGGTGTCACACCTGTGACAGGTAAAAATACGTGTTTTTGGAAAAACAGCGCCATCTGTTGGACGTAACAGCAGCACACGCTCTACTAAATATTCGATGGGCGTTTGCAATCCCCATCAACAAAGCTCAGGGCCAATCTTTAGCATTGTGCGGTTTAGATCTAGACACGGATTGCTCCTCACATGGACAATTATATGTTGCATGTTCTAGGGTCGGCAAACCTGACAATTTCTATATCTACACAGACAATGGAACAACTAAAAATGTTGTATACTCACAAGCATTGTAAGCCCTTGCTTCCCATGGAAAAACCTCTCCATTTAAATCCACTTGCTTCTTTCTCTGGTCCGTTTTGCAAGACCTGGCTTCCTATAAAAACACCCCTCTCCATTTAAAACCATCTCTCCAGTCCCTTTTGTAAGTCCTTGCTTCCTATGGAAACAACTCTCCATTTAAATCCACTTGCTTCCTTTTTCAATCTGATGTTAAAACCTCTCTTCCAGCACCTGGAAATGGGTTGGGAGAGGTCCAAAGAAGGAGAAGGAGGGAAAGAAGTGCTATTTCCCCCTTTCCATCCTTCCATATAGCCTCCTAGGTTTTACCCTCGACTTATCCACGGGTCATATCAAAACCCAGGATTTTAACCCTGAAACCTTCCCTCGACATGAAGCTGACTTGTACACAAGTATATACAATACTTTCTTTTCCAGAGCAGCTGCTTGTACTCATGAAATATATTCAGGATAGCTGTACTAGTGATATGATACACAAAATAAAACAAAATTCATAATCCACAAAGGAATCCACAAAATCCACAATCCACCTTTCTTGGCCAGCCAAAATGCACAAATCACATCATACAAGCTTTTGAAGTTCCTGTGGCTTCTTCATCAAGCAAATCATACAGAAGGAAGAAAAGTGACAGTGGTGGACTCATAAGTCTACATTTTGTACTGATGTTGCCTCTACTGTGGAACAAATGGCCAGAAGAGATCCAACAGCTAAATATCAGTCTCTTCTGCAGGCCTATCCAGATGATTCTTAAATTGCAATTTTAAATGTAGACTGTTTTAATATGTGTCTTGTTTATTCTTTTAAATCAGGGGTAGGCAACCCTTTTGAGCTGGGGGCCAGGTTGCTGTCCCTCAGACAACTGGGGGGGCCGAAGCCAAAAAAACATATAATTAAATAATTTTTTAAAAATTAAATAAATAAATAAACCAGGACAAATGTAGGGCAAAATTTTCAAATGGAGGACACTTTTTAAATAAAAAATGGAGGACACGCAAAAAAAATTTGCTGATTTTTAAAAAAAATGTTAAGATAAATGCATGTTTCTGAGGCTTCTATAGACAATTGCCCCACCATGCCACTTGCGTGAGACGCCAAAGGCCCCGGCGGCAATCAACGGCAGGACCGGGCTGGGGCCGGTCCCAAGGCCTTGCCGGGCCGCATCCGGCCCACGGGCCGCAGGTTGCCTACCCCTGTTTTAAATTGATGTATGTTCTTAACTACTGTTGTGTATTTGTTGGATCGTTCTCCACCTCAATCCATGGGGAGAGGCAACATTTTACTAGCTCCTAATACATTTTTAGAAATACGCTCTGAATCTTCGATGGCACCACCACTATCTCCTACAGCTATCTTGCTTCTGGCTCTGCTGAACAGATCTTGTAATTATGCTAAAAAGGAAAGATGGTCCTGCAGAACAGAATATAGTGAATGTGCTAAGGCAACTGTTACATGGATTGGTAATTGGTTGACCGGCCGAACCCAAAGGGTGCTCAACAACTGCTCCTTTTCATCCTGGCGAGAAGTGACCAGTGGGGTCCCACAAGGCTCTGTCCTGGGACCAGTGTTATTCAACATCTTTATCAATGACTTATCAATGACTTGGATGACAGAATTGGGGGCATACTTATCAAATTTGCAGATGACCTCAAATTAGGAGGAACAGTTAATACTGTACCCCAGAGGACAGGATCAAAATTCAAAATGACCTGAGCAAACTAGAAAGCTGGGCCAAAGGTAACAAAATGAAAATCAGTATGGAGAAATGTAAGGCACTGCACTTAGGGCAGAAAAATGAAATGCACAGATATAGGATGGGGGACACCTGGCTGAACAAGACTACATGTGAAAGGGATCTGGGAGTCCAAGTAGACAACAAATTGAACATGAGTTAACAGTGCAATGTGGCAGCTAAAAAGGCCAATGCAATTTTAGGTTGCATCAATAGAAGTATAGTGTCTAGATCAAGAGAAGTAATAGTGCCACTGTATTCTGCTCTGGTCAGGCCCCATCTAGAATATTATGTCCAGTTCTGGGCACCACAATTCAAAAAGGACATTGAGAAACTGGAGCCATGTGTCCAAAGAAGGGAGACTAAAATGGTGAAGGGTCTGGAAACCATGCCCTATGAGGAATGACTCAGGGAGCTGGAGATGTTTAGCCTGGTGAAGAGAAGGTTAAGAGGTGATATGATAGCCCTGTTTAAATATTTGAAGGGGTGTCACATTGAGGAGGGAGCAAGCTTGTTTTCTGCTGCTCCAGAGACTAGGACCTGGAGCAATGGATGCAATCTACAGGAAAAGAGATTCCACCTCAACATTAGGAGGAATTTCCTGACAGTGAGGACTATTAGACAGTGGAAGATACTGCCTTGAATAATGGTGGAGTCTCCTTCCTTGGAGGTCTTTAAACAGAGGCTGGATGGCCATCTGTTGCAGATGCTTTGATTCGGATTTCCTGCATGGCAGAATGGAGTTGGACTGGATGGCCCTTGCGGTCTCTTCCAACTCTAGGATTCTATGATTTTTTAAGTGCATGTCAAAATAATAACCCCCCCCCCACTACACTTGCTCAAGAGGCTTTGGACTTGTGTATTCTTCCAATACAAGCTGTCTAATGTTTCATGGCAATCGGCTGAAAGTAGGGAATAGTGATGTTCACTAATAGATTGTGATCTGATAGAAGTTCGCGCACTGTCTATTCTTTAAATTAAAAACATGCTTGACAGGGTGAAAAGGCCTCCCATGTGGCCTTGAAAACAACAAACCAGCATGTTTTTCAATCCCAGCCACAGAATTCCATATAGGCCAAACACCTAAACTTTCTTTGCTTACTAGCAACGCCTACAATTAATTATGCTATATATAGCCACACAAGCTTCAGTGATAAATATTACAGGTGGAGAATAAGGACAACTCACTGAACTAGTATAATTATTTCATTCAATTCCCTGGAGATCTGCCCAACTGGTCTCCTCTACAATTCAACAGCTGCTCTTCTTTCAACAGCTTATCAACTGATCGGAAGGCGAGCCAAAATGGACTGCTAAGGATTCGTTCCCAAAACAGATGATAGATACTTTTGAATTCTGACTAAGGTATGTATTTTATAATTGTAAACATGCATTATCTTCTGAACATGTGTGAACACAAAACAGAGAAGGTATTTAATATAGTCAGAAAAGTAAAATAGTAAATACAAAACAAAGAAAGAACAAGTGAGGGCCTGAACAGACAGGCCAAAATAAGGCTGCTTTGGGTCACTTTGGAGGTATGCTGTTTAAATGATGCATGTGTCCTAAGAGGCCAGAAGCTGCACCAAAGCTGCGCTCCAGTCCTCAGGACTGGCTCTGGCATAGCTTCTGGCCTTTTAGGATGCATGCAGCATTTAAACAGCATACCTCCAAAGTGATCTGAAGCAGCTTTATTTTGGCCTGTCTGTTCAGCCCCCAAGTCCAGATCCACCACAAGTTTTTTTGTGTTCTTATGTTCCAAAGTTATTCAGTTTTTATATAACATTACAAAGTGTGTATTTCCCGACGAACAATGAGGTGCCTTAGCCAGGACACAGGAGCCAAGCTTACAAAGCTAATGATCTCTGGACTCAATGGCTAAATCTTACTTTAGTTATGACTTGGGTCTTTCATGAGTGGCTTCATACCTCCTACCAATGAAGACACTCAGCATCTCAGAGGGATTTTTTTTAACCTCCCAAAATAAAAATCCAACCAAGAAGGGAAATTTTGAAGAGCTGGGAGGTGAAAGAAAAACGAACAGGACATATGGCTCAAAAGCCAATTAGACACGGATCTTCTGAATGCATTATTTAACCTCATTATTTTTAACATAAAAGCAGCAAATGACATATATAA
Organism: Sceloporus undulatus; assembly: GCF_019175285.1. Taxonomy (NCBI): domain Eukaryota; kingdom Metazoa; phylum Chordata; class Lepidosauria; order Squamata; family Phrynosomatidae; genus Sceloporus; species Sceloporus undulatus. The sequence goes on along the minus strand of NC_056529.1, from coordinate 34,663,266 downwards.
AATGAAACCATAAAGCTAAGAAGCCTTCTAATTATTTTTATGTAGTACCATATTCCCAGCTATTGCTACATACCTTCCATAGCTTATTTAAAAGGATGTTTTAAGTATCCTTTAAATATAATAGATATTTGCATATTGTTAGTTGTCTTGAACAGACAATGAGGAGATATAGTTGTTCATGATTTATTACTTCAGACAACAGATGGGAGATGCTGTTGACTGAAAACTTAACAGCCACATAAATGTTTACTTGGCTCTACAGACGTTGTTGAACTGCAATTATAGATTATGGAAGTTACAGTCCAACAACATCCTTTCCGATAAAGCATATCAAGAATTTCAAGTCCTACAAACAGCCATCCAACTGGAGTTTCTGAAGTGTAGGGGCTTCATACTGTTTGTGTCCCATATAGGAATTGTTTTCCAGGGCATCTCAGGATAATCTCCCAGGTAAGATACAATAACATTACTATTTGCAGAGACATAAAAGTATTAGTCTGGAGTATAAACATGCAAAGGGATCCTGTAGTACCTTTGAGACTCACTGTGTGGAAGAAGTTGTAGTATAAACCTTTGTAGACTTGTGTCCAAAACACAGACTGCTTTAACTGCTCTGCCTTAATGCTAGGGAATTCTGGGAACTGTAGTTTTGAGAGACATTTAACCTTCTCAGAAAGCTCTGGTGCCACAATAAACTACAATTCCCAGGATTCCCTAGCACTGAACCAGGGCAGTTAAAGCAGTCTCAAACTGGATTATTTCTGCAGTATGTTTGGGATCTTGGTCTGCTTCCTCAGCTGCAGAGACTAAAGTGTTGCCCAAGAAGGATCTTTTTCATAAGACTATAGGAATAGGCAGGGAAAAGCAAAAAGACATCTGGGTTTGGTGAGGAGGTGACAAGTTGTTTTAACTATGGCCATTAAGCAACAAAGGCAAGTGGAAAGATGTTGCCTAAAGCCAGAGTGGAAGGATGAGCATGTGAATGGTGGAGGGAGTCTGGGGATGTGGTGTGTGCCATGTGGAAGCTAGAAAGGAAGCATGATGAAAGGGAAGCCTTGCAAGGCGGGGGGGGGGCGAGGGGGGGTCTAACCAGTATTTCCAGTCTTCCTTTCATAGAATCACAGAGTTGGAAGAGACCCCAAGAAGGGCCCAGATCCAGTCCAAGCCCCTTCTTCTTCTGCCATGCAAGAACTCTCTGTCAAAGCACCCCATTGACAGGTGGCCCTCCAGCCTCTGCTTAAAGACAGCCTCCAAGGAAGGAGACTCCATTATACTCCGAGGAAGGAGTGTCTTCCACTGTCTGACAGCCCTTACTCTCCGGAAGTTCCTCCTAATGTTGAGCTGGAATCTCTTTTCCTGGAGCTTGCATCCATTGTTCTGGATCCTGTTCTCTGGAGCAGCAGAAAAGAAGCTTGCTCTCTCCTCAGTATGACACCCCTTCAAGTATTTAAACAGGGCTCTCATATCACCTCTCAACCTTCTTTTCTCCAGGCTAAACATCCCCAGCTCCCTAAGTCCTTCCTCACAGGGCTTCATGGTTTCCAGACCCTTCACCATCTTAGTCTCCCTCCTTTGGACACATGTGGTGCCCAGGACTAGACACAGTATTCCCGGCGGGGCTGAGCAGAGCAGAGCAGAAGAGAGTGGGCCTATTCCTTCCCTCGATCCAGAGACTAGACTTCTCTTGAGGCAGCCTAGCATGGCCTCGGCCTTAGGCTTCGCCTGGCAGAATGGGGGGATGCCCTGGGCGCCTCTTCCAAGGCTGCGATTGGACAAAATGCATGCTATTTGGAAGGGAAGACATGAAGAGACTGAAGGGAAGACATGCGTGACTATAAGCGCAATATGCTCATGTATCACAACATGTCAAGGGCCTGCGAGGGGAACCCATCAGGCTAGAAGGCCTGGCCTTCGGTCGGGAGAGGAGAGGAGCGCATGACCGATGATCCTGGACAGGGTCAAGAGAGCAAAGAGGCTTCTCTGGAGCCCCTGACTGCCTGCCTCCCTCCCGGCTGCCCAGCCGCCCACCTTCTCCAGGGGCAGGGAGCTCTTCATGGCCGGAGGGGCCCGGGCGACTTCCGCCTTGGCTTCTGCCTCCGCCGCCGCCGGCTCCACGTTGGCAAAGCGGCTGAGGAACTGGAACTGCCAAGCGGCGGACGGACGGAGGGAGGCGCCTCCTCCAGAGCTGCGCGCTCGCCTACTTCCGGGCCTCGTCGGCCTCCGTAGCGCCGCCTCTGACAGAGCGAGCGAGGAGAGGAGAGGAATGTACCAAAACGACATGGAAAGAAGCCACGCCTCTCCTGGCCTCTGAAGAGACTGAGGAGCCGACGGCGCCTTTACGAAAGAAGGAAGGCCGGCGCAGAGGTTGCGTCGCCTCTCGCTCGTCTCCAAAGTCAGCTGCCTCGAGGAGGCATCCCCCCTCTCTCTCGACTTGGTACATTCCACCCTGAGGTTGGGCCGAGGGAGGCCATGACGTCGTCACCGAAAGATTGCGCATGCGCGCAAAGCTCTGGTGCGTGCCTTGCCTTCTCCCTAGGAAACTACAATTCCCATAATTCATCTCATTGGGACGTTGCAGTGGGCGGCGCGGTTGCGCTGCTTATGACACCAGTGAAGAGATCCAGGACATTGGTCCTGGAATCCAGGTGGAGGACGATTTCATGGTCCAAAAGGGCGAAGAGGCAACAGCTGTTTTGGATCTGATCCTAAGCAAGAGGGATGATGATGGCCTAGTTATGATACAGTTAGAAGAGCCAGTGCAGCCCCTCCTCCTTCCGCCATGCAGGAACTCTCCATCTGAGCCTCTGCTTAAAGAGCTCCAAGGAGGGAGAGGCCCACTGTCCAGCGGCCCTTACTCTCAGGAAGTCCCTCCTAATGTTGGAGCAGAGTTTCTTTCCCTGTCGCTTGCATCTGTTTAGCCTGGAGAAGAGAAGGTTGAGAGGGGATATGATGATGAGAGCCCTCTTCAAACACTTGAAGGGATGCCATATGGAGGAGGGAGCAAGCTTCTTTTCTGATGCTCCAGAGAATAAGACCCAATGCTCCAGCAAAAGAGATTCCACTCAGCATGAGAGCGAGGGCTGGAAGACACTCCTTCCTCGGAGTGTAATGGAGCCTCCTCCTTCCTTGGAGGTCTTCAAGCAGAGTCCCTGGGATGCTCTGAGGGAGAGAGAGTCCCTGCCTGGCAGAAGGAGGAGGGGGCTCCTCTCTGCTTCTCCGGCGGCGTGACGAACGATCCTCCTTCCCTCCCCTTTCCAGCTTCATTCTCTTCAGTCTCCGGTGCCTCCTTCCTTCTGGTGATGCGTCCGAAGCAGGACAGCCTGACTTTGGCCACCTGGGGCTCCGGGGCCCTTGGTGCCTTGCTCTGCCCCCAGCAGGAGCTGCCTTTCCCCTCTCTCCTTCGGAGCCCTGGCTCCGGCTGAGGGCCCTGGCGGCCTACTTTGGCCCCAGGCGCCTCCCTGAGGGCGGCGGCGGCGCCTAGGCCCTGGCTGCCTGGGCTCTGCCTAGTCGGCTCTCTCTCTCCTGCGGGGATGTCTTCCTCGGGACCGCTGCTGCGGGGCTTTCTCCGGGGCTGGGCCTGGCCCTGCAACGTCCTCCTCTACGGGACCCTCTTCGGGGCGGGCGACGCGGCCCAGCAGCGCCTCAGGCGGCGCCTCCAGGAGGAGAAGGAGGAGGCGGAGGCGGAGGGCCAGGACTGGGCCCAGACGCGGCGGGCGGCGCTGCTGGCCCTGGCCTTCCACGGCAACTTCAGCTACTTCTGGCTCCGGGGCCTCGAGAGGCTCCTTCCCGGCAGAGCCCCCGCCGCCCTCCTGGGAAAGGTCCTCTGCGACCAGGCCTTCGGGGCCCCCCTCGCCCTCGGAGCCTTCTACTCCGGTCAGTCCCAGGCCCCGAAGCGCCCCGAAAACGCTTCCACGCCGCTCTCCGTCCTCCGAGGGCAGCTGTGGCGCCATGGAAATGAACCAGAGTCCTAATCATCATCATCATCATCATACAACTTATGATGTATCCTTATAATTTTAATTATATATATATATATATATATATGATAATAATACAATTTATGTATTCTTATAATTATAATTATCTTATATTACATAATAATAATAATACAATATTATTTATCCTTATAATTATAATTTTAACTATTATATATTATTATTATATAACTTTAATAATAATATTACAATTTATTATGTATCCTTATAATTATAATTATATTACTCTTATTATAGTGCCATACATTTACCTACTACGGCTGTGTCTTTGAATCATTACTTATAACATCAGTGATCATCCTAATTGTAGGTAATGATTCAAAGATCCAGCTTTGTGGAACCAGGATGTAGAGAGAGAGAGAGAGAGAGATCTTGTGGCGCCTTTCATAGACGTCAGTCTACTTCCTCAGATGCATTTGCATCCAGGTCATAATGAAGATAATGAGCAATCCTATTTCTGTTTTGACGTCTATTATGCCATGAGCTTCTACTTTTTGTTTTTCAGGAGAAGGGTTACTTTTGGATCTTCTGGATACGGCAGGATAAACGTTTTGTGACAGCATAGTGTGAGTGTTAGGCTGTGGCTCTGAAGATCAGGGCCCAATTGCCTTCTTGGCCATTGAAAGCCCTTGGCAAGTCACACTCTCTCAGCCTCAGAGGATGGCAATGGCAACCCCCTCCCTGAAGAAATCTTGCCAAGAAAGCCCCATGGTAGGTTCGCCATGAGTACAAAACGACTTGAAAGCACACAACAACAACAACAATCATGATTTGTTCAAAGGGGGTTTGCCATTGCCTTCCCCTGAGGCTGAGAGAGTGTGACTTGCCCAAGGTCGCCCAGTGGGTTTCAATGGCCAAGAGGGGAATTGAACCCTGGTCTCCAGAGGCTCAAACCACTTCCCCGACAACATTATTCCCGTCTCATTCCTTTCAGGGAAGTTGGTTGGACTGAATCCAGTTTCAGCACCAGCAATGGGACAGTGCTCTGGGCCTCCGCTGGAATAGCAGGCTTATTCAAAAAGCCCGTCAGATCGCTTTCCAAAGGCCCTCAGATACTGGCACTTCATCCCCACCGCAGAAATAATGTGGTTTGACCCCACTTTAACTGCCATGGCTCAGTGCTATGGTTCTGGGATTTGTAGTTTGTTGCGGCACCAGAGTGGAGTTTTCTGTCAGATGACATTTTTGCAGTCTTGTGAGTTATTTAGCCCTCTCCGTCAGAGAGCTCTGGTGTCACAACAAAGTACAATTTCCAGAATCATGGATTTGAAGGCTTTCATGGCCAGCATTCATAGTTTTTTGTGGGGTTTTCAGGTTATGTGGCCATGTTCTAGACGAGTTTCTTCCTGACGTTTTGCCAACAACAACAACCATAAATGTGAACAATTTCAGAGAGCAAAAGCAAGAAGGAGTAAGTAGCCTTGCAGTAACCCCAATGGAGAAGAGTAGTTGTTCATCTTAAAAGGTGTGTGTGTCCTGTGGGCAGGAGATCCATCATCGCCTGAGTGAAAAGGACCTGCCCAAAATGGGTGTTACTCTACCTTCCAAGGTTGTCAGTGTGAATCATCATTTAGCTTATCAGAGCTTCAGGAATCCTTGCTCCATCTCATTGCTTTCACTGCTTAAAATATAAGCTGATTTTCTTTGGTGCAGCCCTGCTTCCTGGAAGAAATGTGTGTGAAGCATGAGATCAAGGCAGCATGGGCTCTTTTATGTGTTCTTGTGCCAGTGTGCAGAAATGAATCACAGTGGATCCTTGTTATCCCCTTGGGTTTGGTTCCAGGAACCACCATAGATAAGAAAATCAGTGGATGATCGAGTCCGATTAAATGGAATGGCAGTTAAATGATGACCCTTAAATAAAATGGAAAATCATTTCCGTCTTTACTTTCCATCTTTACTTTTCTTCCAACTGAATTCAGCATTTCATTTGAGCTGATTTATTTGTGTATGAGGACCTTCCGACTTCTTAAGGTATTATTTTTAAAGATATTTATATTCCTGTAAGACTGACGTTTTTCATGGAAATGCTGATATATTCCTTTTAGGTTTTGGTGAATTTGCCGTCAGGGCAGTTAAAGTGGTCTCAAACTGGATTATTTTTGCATTATGTTTTGGACCGTTGTTTAGCTACAGAACCTTCATTGTTAGAAGAAGTAACATGTGATGTTACTATACATCGTCCCATATGTGCAACTGGTGACAAACAGCTATAAATTTACATTGTTTTGCCTTATGTAAAGGACTCTTCTTTTTTAAAAAATAGAACAGAACGGGGGAAATTATGAAATTAGCTGAAAAAGTTAGAACTAACAAGCCTGAGGCATCGTATGATAAGATAGGATAGGACAGCTCTTTTATCACTGAAGGAATTACAAGTTTCTTCTTGCATGGCAGGTGGCTGTTGTGTGCCTCCAAGTCCCTTCTGATTTATGGTGACCCAGAGGTGAACTTATCAGAGGATTTTCTTGGCAAGTCTGTTCAGAAAGGGTTTCCCATTGCCATCCTCTGAAGCTGAGAGAGTATGACTTGCCCAAGGTCACCCAGTGGGTTTTTATGCTCTAGTGGGGAATTGAACCTGATCTTCAGAGTCATAGTCTAACGCTCACACAATGCTGGCGCAAAAAAAATTATTCAGATTGTATCTAGATCTGAAAGTAATCCTACTCCGGAATAGCAAGAAGTAGAAACTCATGGCATAGTATAAGTCAAAACAAAAATACAATTTGCCTTTATCATTACCCACAATTTTACCATTCCAGTCCACCGTCTTGTTCACAACTCCTGAAGCTGAACAGGTCCCATTAGGTGAGGAAGAGGCCTCCAGGTATTTGCTGTGGCAATAGGGTCCCAGCTGGCCTGTTTGGTAGACTGGATCCTTCCCAGGAGCTTCAGTTTTTGGGAGTCCTGGTCTACCTGCAAAGAGATGTGGCAGTACAGTCCACACCAGAAGGCAGTCCCTTACCACCAGCACACTGGACGACACTTTCCCTCTGAGGTGTCACCAGTGCGGTCTGCACTCCCCACACCTCCCTAGTAATGCTCCTGTGTACAAAGTATATGTCTTTCTGGTAAACGCCAAGCCAACTATTGAAGAAAATATTCAGCAGAAATATCCATCTGAAATTAATTAATACAGTCCACTGTCTGCAACAGTTTTATGAGTCAGCTTGTAAGTACAGTGGGCCCTTGGTATCCGTGGGGGATCCGTTCCAGACCCACGGCAGATACCAAAATCCGTGGCTCAAGTCCTATTGTACTTAATAGTGTTGCGGTCATGTGTTGTTTTGAATGCTGTTTTTAATTGATTTTATTGGAATGTTTTTTTGTTTTTTATATATAATTGTTCGCCGCTTTGATCAAAATTTTGGAAAAGCGGGTTACAAATAAACTATATTATTATTATTATTATTATTATTATTATTATTATTATTATTATTGACAATGGGAGAAAAGTCCTTCACCCACCACACCGTCCTTACCTTCTTTCTTCCTTCCTTTGTCCTGGCTTGACTTTAGTGGCGGAGTCTGCTGCCCAGTTGGCCGGGGCCAGGGCAGGGCTGGGGCTTGAGACTTGAAGCCTTGTCCCCAGGTCTGGCACCTGGGACAGAGCCTCAGGGCTCCAAAACTCAAACTCCAGCCCTGGCGCTCAGAGCTTGATTCAGAGCTCTGTTGGCCAGAGGGGACCAATGGCAGGGCCAGGGCTTGAGTTTTGGAGCCCTGAGGCTCCATCCCAGGTGGGCTGCCTGAAGCTAGTCCCTTTCTTTCTGCCTGACTTACCTCACAAAGCTGTTACAAAGACTGAGGATAAAATATTGTGAGGATGAAGGATAATAATAATAATAATAATAATAATAATAATAATAATACTGTTTATTTATAGCCCGCTTTTCCAAAAAATATCCCAGTAATAAAGCACAGTAAAATTCACAAGAGTAAAACCAAAGAAACAAACTAGCTGGATAAACAACTGTATAACAGGGGAGAATAACAAATGTCAAGGCACATGGGGGAAAGCTTGTTGGAAGATATAGGTCTTAAGTTTCTTCCTGAACAGGTCAAGGGAGGTGACAGAGCGGAGCTCGTCGGGAAGGGAGTTCCAGGTCTGCGGGGCGGAAACAGAAAATGCCCTTTGGGAAGACGAGGTGTATCTCGTCTTGGGAACCCTTAAGAATTGCTTCCCGACCGATCTGAGAGTGTGGGGCTGATTATATGGGGAGAGGCAGTCCTCCAAGTACCCTGGGCCCAAGCCATTTAGGGCTTTATAGGTGATAACCAACACCTTGTATTGTGCCCGGAAGCGGACAGGCAGCCAATGAAGATCTTGCAAAATCGGTGTTATGTGGCTAGTCCTGGAACATCCAGTGACCAACCTAGCTGCCATGTTCTGTACTAACTGAAGCTTCCAGGTTTGGTACAAGGGTTGCCCCATGTAGAGCGCATTACAGAAATCCAACCGAGAGGTTACCAGAGCATGTACCACCGTTTCAAGGTCGCCCCGGCCCAGGTAGGGTCGCAGCTGGCGTATCAGCAGAAGCTGGTAACAGGTGCTCCTGACCGTCGCATCCACCTGAGACGTCAGGTGGAGCGACGAGTCCAGAAGCACCCCCAGACTGCGAACTGAATCCTTCAAGGGGAGCGTGACCCCGTTCAGGACAGGTGGACAAATTTCCTTTCCTGGACCAGGAGAACCCATCACTAGTACAGTGGTACCTCGGGATACGAAATACCCAGGTTACGAATTTTTCAGGATACGAAAAAATCCCATAGGGATTTATTGTTTCGGGTTACGAAAGTTTTTTCGGGTTACGAAAAAACTCCGGCGCTGTTTTAAATGGAGCCGCGGCAGAGCCGCGGCTTTTTTCCCCATTAGCGCCTATGGGTTTTCGGCTTACGAAGGCTTTTCGGGTTACGAAAGCGGCCGCGGAACGAATTATTTTCGTAACCCGAGGCACCACTGTACTTCCGTTTTCTCTGGATTCAGACTGAGTCTGTTTTCCCTCATCCAGCCCATTACCGACTCCAGGCAGGCATCTAGAGGAGAGATGCCATCCCTGTTCACTGCATCAGTCGGAGACACAGAGAAACATATTTGGGTGTCATCAGCGTACTGATAACACCACACCTCGTGTCTCCGGATGATCTCTCCCAGCGGTTTCATGTAGATGTTAAATAGCATGGGGGACAGAATGACTCCTTGAGGGACACCAGATGTAAGCACCCTCTTATCGGAGCGCACGTCCCCCAGCTGCACCATCTGGAATTGACCCAAGAGGTAGGAACGGAACCACTGGAGCGCAGTGCCTCCGATACCTAACTCCCTCAGGTGTTCCAGAAGGATACTATGGTCAATGGTATCGAAAGCCGCTGAGATGTCCAAAAGCACTAACAGGGACACGCTTCCCCTGTCCATGCCCAGACGGAGATCATCAACTCAGGTGACCATGGCAGTCTCAACTCCATAGCCCGCCCAGGAGCCGGTTTGAAATAAGATCTTAAGGGCCCGAACAGACAGGCCAAAATAAAGCAGCTTCAGGTCACTTTGGAGGTATGTTGTTTAAATGTTGCATGTGTCCTAAGAGGCCGGAAACCATGCCAAAGCCATGCTCCAGTCCTAAGGACTACAGCTTTGGTTCAGCTTCTGGCCTCTTAAGATGCATGTGTAATTTAAACAACATACCTCCAAAGTAACTCGAAGCAACTTTATTTTGCCCTGTCTGTTCGGGCCCATAGCTACTATTGCTTCAGAATCATTTGGTTAGGATTTTACCTGCCTCTGCTTTTCTGTTTTATCACAACCCTCTATTTCAAAGGGACGTACTGCACAGTGCTTCAACTGTATACATTTACTGTATGTTAAAATGCAATACTGTATATGAAATCTGTGTGATTTCTGAGTATTCTGATTTTCTCTGAACATTTTGTGACCAGGCATGAGTCTACTTCAAGGAAAAGAGGACATTTTTGCAGACTGCAGAGAGAAGTTTTGGAATACCTATAAGGTGAGCTCAGTATTGGATAAAATGTGGTTCCATATTATTTAGCTATTGAATCACAACAGAATCACAGCTATCAAAGATAATTGAGTCTGCCCTTCAATAACACATACCATCACACCTAAGACTATGTTTGTTCCACCCATTCTTTTATTCATACATAATGGTAAACCAGGATCTAGAGCGTCTAGGCTTTCGTTATTTTTATCTTTTGGCTTGCCTGAAATGAATGTCTGGTAACTATGCATTTTGTACCTGAAAGGCAGAGAGGCCTTGCATGAATGATAACTTATTGCTCTATACTGTCTAGTTAAGAGTAAATACTTTCTTTGTATTCTTTCTCTGTACTCCTATACACATGCCTTAGCTTAGTTGTTGCTTGCTTAGGTTAGCAAGGGAAGGAAACTATAAGTCCTTTGCAAATCCCAGTGTGTGCTAAGGGGGAATTCCTTATAGATTCACTGGGTAGTGGCAGCTTGACTACAGGATCTCAAGGGTTCTCATTCAGCTCAGCAGGGACTGGGAACAGAGACCCAGGAGACTACATGAGTTATACTAGGGATACTAGGATTGTCATATGATTGAGAGCCATTGATGGGTTTTCCCTGTTAATTAATCACGCTTGGTGTACGCAGCAACTTTGGGTTGGAGGCAACATCATGTGATAAATATTGCCAAAGGCACTATTATATAATTATAATTGTGGTTTAAAAGCCGTGAGTGATAATCTGAGTAATTTGAGTAGTTCTAGTGACCCATGATGCTCGGCATTCTGATTTAAAATAAGACAATGTATTATATCTCTAGGCTTTAAAGTGGCAGCTCGAGGTTAATAACAGCAACATGGTTAAAATGGGTTAATTTCAATTTCTGTCTTGCACACATGGTTACACATACATGACAACTCATTTTAACATATGACAGCACCAGTTCTAACATGAATTCCGATATGAGGTACCTCCAAATTTATCATTCTGTGCTGATCATAAAAATTGTCAGAGGTTATTTAGTCTTACCCTCCCTATGCAATGCAAGAATCTTTCAACTACAGCATTCTTGACATATGGCTGTCTTATCACTGGAGAGTCTCCTTCCTAATGTTTGGCTTAAATTGTCTTCCTGATATTAGTATGGAATTCTGCCCTCTGGAACAACCAAAAACAGATCCAATAACATCAAAAATCCACCAAACAGTAATAGCTTTATTGGGTAAACCAAAATGCACAATATACATGTTGCAAGCTTTTGAAACAGAAAGCAGAAACAGAAAACACGTTTGCTCCATCTTCCATGTGACAATCCTCCAGATATTTGAAGAACTGATGACAGTATTTCTTATGTTTCCTGTTAATGCAAAATGCTTTTTTAAAAAAGCTTTATTTGTGATATCTTTTCATCTATGTATAATGGCTTTGGAGAGATCTCCTGCATTCCTTCTTTCTATATACACAATAATAATCAATCACTTACTTTTGTTTCAGACAGGGCTAATGTACTGGCCTTTCGTTCAGGTGAGTTTTTGGTCACATAAATACTGTAACTGCATGTTTGATGTTTTGTTCTTTTCTTTGTGGTTCTTGCTTTATTACAGTCTTTGAACTAATTCATGAATTGGTTATGAGTTAACTGGATTTTAATTTTAAAGTGAAAAGGATTGGGAAGTGTACAGTCGGCCCTCCATTTTTGCAGGGATCCGTTCTGTCCCACCCACTCACCCCCATGAAAACGGAAACTTGTGTATATTCAAGCCCCATAGGCTTGAATGAGGTGTGTGCCTGCCAGTGGGCACCATGGGGGTGCGCCCCATTGACAATAACAGAGGTCGCCCCTCTGTGAATATCGAAGACTTCAAGTCCACGAGAAAGAAGGGGTGACTGTATTTTCTTTTGTATGGACACCCAGAGTGATTGTGAATCTCTCTCTCTTCATTTGTAATATACATTTGTGTTCATTCCTCATGCTTATAATGGAACTGGTATTTCAGTTTGCAAAAAGGCAAAGGACAAAAAGGCCCTTCCTGGCTGTCTGGTTGGAAGAAGCCCTGAACAGGTTTGTGTATTATTGCTTTTAAGTTTCTGCCTTCCCTTGTCAGCATGAAGATAATGATTATTAAAATATTTATATCTCAACCTATCCAAAGACTTGAGGTGGCATACAATAAAAGCAATTTAAATATGATGATGAGACAAAGGTTCCAGTATTTCTTCAGTGTGTTTAACTTAATGTTGCCTTTCCCCCTTAAATAGCTTTCTAACTTCAGCCTGATTCCAGTGTACTTGAGGACAGCATACGCTGGCCTGTGTGGTTTTGTCTGGGCTGCTTTCCTGTGCTTTTCTCAGCAAAGTGGTGATGGGACTGCAAGATCAGCTTTTCAGTTGTTCCATGGAGAGAAAACTGACCCAGGCAAGGCATCATCTGGGAAGTAAACACGTCACTTCCAAAACATCCCTCACCTGCCAGGGGCAGTGAGCAGCATTACAAGACAGCAACTGCATGTTCTCTACTTGAAGACAGAACTATAAAGTGAGCATAAATGAACAATGACCAAATGATAACTTTTCATCAAGCAGAGTTATAGTCAATGGGAGATTGTTGACATTCAGGCTGCATTCAACATAACTAAGGTGGGAGAAGGAGAAGTGTGCAAATAGCTGTTTGTGCTCCTCCTCTAGGATTGATTGATTGATTGATTGATTTGTGATTGAAGCACTAGGTAGAATTTTCCCTAAAATTGCTGGCTGAGAGTGGAGAGGGGTATTCCCACTGCCTCTGATAACTGATCAGAGACAGCAAGGATTTTTCTCCAAGCCAGGAATATAATAAGGAGACTTGGACACTGTGTGGGCCAGTTCTGGATTATTCAGAAACCAAATTGTGCCTGGGGGCCAGAGATATAACCCTCCTCACTTTAAACCATGAATGCTGTCCTTTTAAACTACAGTCTGAACAAGCATTGGTAAACAATCCAGATTGCTTATCATGGCATCTAAAAGAATTTAACATGCCCTCCAAACTCAGGATTATTGTTTTTAACTGACCCAAGCAAGTCAAGATTTGTAAGCCATCTTTAATGGAAGGTTTGTTGTTATCTTATAATTGATGGACATTCAAAACCGTAATCCTCTGGTAATATTGTGCATTAAGCCATACTTGCCTAATTTGATTTATGTGCTAGTGGAACAGTAGGAATGAAATGGGTGTGAATGGGCTAGATGGATACATGTGCTGCCATCTGCACTGTAGTTTGGTCAGCTATAAGTTTTCATATATTATAAGCAAATCTAGGAGGAGAATTTACCCTCTCATTTACTTCAACAACTGATTTTGGGAAACCAAAAGTTCTTTCACAGTGATTTATAACACTGGGTATCCACACTAAACAATTATAGCACTTTGATCCCACTTTAATTGTCATGGCTGAATTTTGTGGAATCCTAAGGTTTTCATGATGTTTGTAGAGTTCTCTGCCAGAGAGCTGTAAATCTGTAATTCACTAGGGAGTTCCAAGTACCTCACCAAACTACAGATCCTAGCATTTCATGGGATGGAGCCATGACAATTAAAGTATCAAACTGCTATAATGGTGAGTGCGTTCCTGGAATGTTCCATGCAGACCTGGGAAAACATTATTGATGGGGTGATGGACTCTTAAGGAGCTGAAGCATACTTCTGGCTACCCAAGGCAGAACAGAAAATGGTGTTCTCCCTCCACATTTTGTGTGCATAGTACCTCAACACAGTGATGTTATTTTGTCACATGAAGCAAGAAATCCCATAAACATCCCTTTTCATACCTGACAGTAAAAATGTAATACTGAAATTATAAACAACTAACAATTTGCTGTACCTCCAATAGGGTCTTCTGGCTGGAAAAGACCCCTGGCTCAATGCCCGAGGAGCCATTTGCCTCTGTCGAACCCTGGGCTACATAGACAAATGGTCTGACCTGGTATAAGTTGCTTTATTTGGAGAGCCCATAGCTTAGTGGTAAATCTGTCTCAGGTTGACTCCCTGGCATTTCCAGTCAAGGAAAATCAGGTTTAAAAAGACCCCATCTGAGATTTTGGGGAGCCACTGTCAGTCAAAGGAAATATTTTTGGTCTAAATCTGGGGTGAGCAAAGGATAGCCCTAGAGGTTCATGTGCCCCACAAGGCTGTTTTTCTTTGCGCTGAATGCCTCTAGACTCTCTGAACTGCTCTTTTTCTTGTTCCCAAAAGATGAAAGAACAGATCTCCCAGCAACAGCAATTCTTTTTTAAAATAACCTTCCTAAGTACTGTTTAACATTACCACCCCACTACCCCTGGTTTTCATAACCAAAAATTGACATTTGGCCACTTCTAGTTTTTTGTTTTCTGGTATTTTTAGCAGTTTGTGTCCCAGAGGCAGAAAATTGGCTTTGGACACCAATCCTTCCCATCCTTCCTCTGCATTGATGAAAAGTCTGGACAAATTCCAGGTAGCTTTGTATATTTACAGTAACTCGAAAATTACTATACGTGCCTATAGTGTCTTTTCTTGGCACAGAATTTCAGTACGGTATTTTGTTGTAGCAGAAGGGATGTTTCACTGAGTTTTGACTGTGTGTTGTGTATATTGCTTGAAGCTTTATTTGTTGTAGGAGTGTTGATTCATGAGTGACAAATGCACTTTCTACCTGGGTTCATAACTGGGAATGGGCAAAAGGCACAGTCCCACTAGGAAGTGTCCTCTGTAACCACCATCCACAACCCAGGTGCCATTCAGTGCCAAAGGCCTCACTTGGCTGTGGATCCTTTTGGGTGATCTTGGGCAAGTCACATTTTCTTAACCTCAGAGGATGGCAAAGGCAAACCCCCTCTGAAGAAACTTGCCAAGAAAACCCCATAATAGGTCTCCATAAGTTGGAAATAACTTGAAAGCACACAACAACAACAACAACAACAACAACAACAACAAAAGAAGGGAGCATGGATTCTTTACAAAACATCAAGATTATTCTGTGGGGACCTAAATTGATTCTTCTGAATTTGCTTCTGATAATCCTACCATTTTATTGAAGAGAGGGGTAGAAAATGTGGCCCTTTCCTGCCACCAGTTTTGCATTTGTACCTCACAGAATTGGTACAGGATGACATTGTTTGCTATAGGATACATTGCTTATTTAATCTTTGTGGCAGAGTGCTTTGGGATCCTGCAGAGAGTTAGCTGAACTTTGCAAAATCCCTGCTTGGTCTATTTGTGTGTGTGTGTGTGTGTGTGTGTGTGTATGGATGGATGGCTTTCTTCCTTTTATATTCTATAGTGAAGTAATTTAAACGGGGCATTATTTATCGTACAGTTTGAAACTACTACATTACAGTCTGATCTCATGCTTTTTTTCTCCCCTGCTACCATATGACTGCAGAAATCTGAATCCTTCAGCATGGGACTTCTATAGTGGTTACACAAAACGTAACATAACATTCCGAATTAATCTTAATCTTTCTTAATCTTAATCTTTGTTGATTGTTAATCTTAATACACTCGTCCTTCCACATTTGCTGGGGTTCGGGGCACAGGACCCCCATGAATGTGGAAAAACCCCAAATAACAAAAACACTATGTTTTTACCTCTAGGAATCTCTAGGTCCTCCAGGGCAACTCTGTGGTCAACATCTGTCAGACACTGACCATAGAACTGCACTTTAAGAGCTACAAATGCTAGTGGAGTGTCCTCTCTAGGAATCTCTCAGTCCTTCAGTGTGACCTTTGGTTAAAGCTGACCATAGAGTTTTGCTGGAGGTCCTAGATATTCCTAGAGAGAACATCTTAACGAAATCCGTGAATAATCAAATCCGTAAAAGTCAAAGCCGCAAATGTGGAGGGACGAGTGTATTTAATGGTTTTAGTAACAGTTTAGTTGTGATATATATATGTATTTAAAACAGTGTGCTTTACATGTATTGTGATTAATTTGTATTTATTTGGAGGCAAAATAAAGTCAGGGTAGCTGAACTGGACAATGAAAAAAACCCATTCTTTCTTAAAGTCACTTGTAAATTTTTGGACAGAAAGCATTAACAAAATTAGCAGTATCAATGAATAGCAGGAAAGGATCTGTATGACAAAGGAGACCATGGATTTCAGAGCTTTTGTACATCTGAAAATGGATAGAGATGGCTGGCCCTATCACCAAACAGTATTTACTGGGAGGTGGCTGGCAAGGAATTGGAGGGGAATGCTGCATACTACAGAACCTGCCCTGCGCTCTTAAGCTTGCCTGCTGCCTTATGTGCCTTATGCTGTCTTTTGTCACCATTCAAAACAGATTTGTCAGCCAGTTCAGTTGGCTTTTGCACACTGAAAGGAATGAGATGCCATCTTCTCTTTCCCCACAGGTAGCAAAATGTCTTGAGTTGGCCTTGGTGATTTCGTGAGGCACAGACCAGGCAATCTGTACTCTCCTTGGCTTTGCTCTGAGAAGCTTTTTTGGGAGCAATACAATGGCTAGCCAATGTGGCTCTTGCTGAAAAACCTTCATTTCATCTGTGGAGGGGAATGAACTAGAATGTGAGCACACTTCCAGAGCAAGCTCACCACCAAAATTATGTATCTGTACATACAGCTGAAATGTCTGAAACATTATTTTTCTGAACACATTTGGCACAGTCCAGACCATGTTACTTACCTTAGATAAGTTTAATTCAAAACAATTGCAGGGTATTGGTTGCTGTCAGAGTGACACATCCATGGCTTCCATGCGTGGGCAAGATAAAATATGGACTGACCTCTTCAAGTTCAGCAACATTAGACTGCTAGGTCACATAGCTTCTTGCTTAAGTAATGATAGTCACAAAGGGAACACAACCAGAAATATCTTGTTGCACCCAGACAGATTTGGCATAGTGTAAGACGGTGGTACGCAACTATTTTACCCTTGGGACATCCCTTAACATCTACATGTAGATGTTGCAAAACAACAACAACTTACAAATAGGATATGAATTTACAATGAAATTAAGAGGAAAAGTAAGCACAGAAGAGCGGACTTGTCTCCAACAACATGGAAAAGAAAAAGGGTGGAATGTATTATAGTTATATATGATCAAAAAATTGATATTTGAGTTTGTAGATAAGAATTTTTGCTGAAGCGAGTTAAAGGAGGATAGATGATAATAAAGATACATCTCAAAGGGAGGGGTCTGGGGAATTCTAAGGTTCTGTCTCTATTTAGAGTTCTTCAGATTCAACAAAGACATGGCCAGGAATACTTCTACTTAGTCCTTACAATAAAAACTTTCTGATCTACCTGAAGTTTGTCGTGGATTTTTGGTCAGAGTAATAATAATAATAATTATTAATAATAATTTGTTTTATGTATATACCGCTATTCCAAAGATCATAGCGGTGAACAGCAAGTAAGCTAATTAGCAAGTCAGCTAATTTGCCCCCAACAGTCTGGGTACTCAATTTAGCTCCCTCCTCAGAAGGATGCAAGCCTGAGTCGAGCTTGGGCCCTTTTGCTGGTCTTGAACTAGCAACCTTGTGGTTTTGAGTGGCTGCAGTACAGGCATTTAACCACTGCGCCACCAGAGTAATCCCAAGTCTCACAATATGTAATGTGAGCTGTTGTATAGATGAATGTTATATGTGTTTATATTGTTTGCTTAATAAAAATTTAATTAAAAAAAAGAATCACAGAGCTGGAGGAGACCCCAAGATTAAGGGCCCTGATCCAGTCCAGCCCCCTTCTGCCATGCAGGAACTCTCAGTCAAAGCATCCCTGACAGATGGACATCCACCCCCTTTAAAGACCTCCAAAGAAAGAGACTCCACCACTTTCCCAGAGAGTGTGCTCCACCGTAGAACAACTCCCATTGTCAGCAGGTTTTCTTTTCCATTGTTTTGTGTCCTATTCTCTGGAGCAGCAGCAGAAAACAAACTTACTCCATCCTCAGATGCTTTTTCCAGCCACCATTTTCCAGAGGCTACTTGTTCTGAATTATGAACAAAAGAGCTACCATGAAAAAGACCAATTAGCACGTCGATGCCATTGGAACTAATAACCACTGCTAATATCGTCCAAGGATTTTTAAAATTCATATTTAAAGTCAGCACTTTATCTTGAAGGAAGCATACTTTGTCTGAGTTTATGCGTTGTGAAAACCAGTGCTTCCTTTAGTTAGTCCTGATTGTATCCATGCTCTCCTCATCTTCATTGAATAACTGAATGGGTTTCATAGACTGAAGTCTATGACCGCTCATGCTGCCAATTTCTTTCTTTTAGTTAAGTCTCAACGGTGCTACAAGATCACAGACTAACACAGCTATATCTTTGAATTTTCCCAGCTATTAAAAAGCTGGGGATGTTTAGCCTGGAGAAGAGAAGGTGAAGAGGTGATATGATGGCTCTGTTTAAGTATTTGAAGGGATGTCACATTGAGGAGGGAGCAAGCTTGTTTTCTGCTGCTCCAGAGAACAAGACCCCAACGATGGATGCAAGCTCCAGGAAAAGAGATTCCAGCTCAACATTAGGAGGACCTTCCTGACATTAAGAGCTGCTTGACAGTAGAAGACGTCCCCTCAGAGAACAGTGGCGTCTTCTACTTTGGAGGTCTTTAAACAGAGGCTGGATGGCCATCTGTTAGGTATTCTTTGATTGAGAGTTCCTGCATGGCAGAAGAAGGGGGCTGGGCTGGATGGACCTTTGGGTGTTTTCCAACTCTATGATTCTGTTTCACACGCACACACGCACATGCGCACATGGATGCGCACACACAGCCTCCTCTTGCTTGAATCATGGAATCACAGAATCACTGGCTTCATGTACTCTCAGCCTTCTTTGTCTGGCCTCCTCCTGGCAGATTCTTGTCCACAGTGATGGGCCTCTTCCTCTCCCTGGTGCCCACTCTGGCATGCCACAGGCTCTACCTGAAATGGCACTGGAAGATGGTAGCCTTTCACTGTCATCATTCACTGAAGATGCCAGCCCCAGATGCAGGCGAAACGCCGGGAATAAGCTCTTCCAGAAGACAGCCACCGAGCCCTGAAAACCCACAAACAACTAGGGACTCTCTTTGCCCTGCCTGGATGTATCTGCCCTGGCTGCCTTTGGGCCCTCAGCTGTTGCCGGGCCTTTTTTATTGACCCTCCAGCTGCAGCAATTGACACTGTAAGCCCCTCTGAGTCCCAGTTATAGGATATCTTATTATTAGGATACCCCAATAAATCATCATCATCATCAACCATTCACCTTTTACCTGATTTTGAGGATGCAGAGGGAGGCCACGCCCCTCAGGAATAGGTAGCCAATGGGAGCGGAGGAAGGTCCAGGGGAAGTGAAGGAGGCCACGCCCCCTCGGGAACGGGGAGCCAATGGGGAAATCACAAAGAACTTTCCTAATACAAACGCGCCCTCTTGTGGACACTCAGGGCACTGCAGCCCCTTTGACAGAGATCGACCCAGAGATCGCTCCCTTCCCAGGGCTCACCTGAAAGGCCCATCAT
>NC_056529.1:34643321-34643797 GCF_019175285.1 Sceloporus undulatus | reverse complement strand
TGCGCAGCAAAAGCTATGATAAAGACAAATGCAAAGATTATATATGTATATGTGTGTGTGTGTGTGTGTGTGTGTGTGTGTGTGTGTGTGTGTGTGTGTGTATCTTCCCTCTGCTTCTGCTGCAGGACCAGGGCTGGCTCCAGGACCAGAGGGAAGAAGGATGATGGGTTTGCTGCTGCTGGCGCCCTTTGGACTACAATTCCCATCACCCCTGGAGGGCTGGAGGATTCTGGGAGATTGAGGAGGGAGGGAGGGAGGGAGGGACGAAGGAAGGGGGCCAGGGAGACCTCCCCAACCTCTGACTGCATGGCCTGGGGATGATGGGAAACCTAGTCAACCCTAGTCTTCTTGAAAGGCTCTAGGACAGAGGACGCAGGGCTTGAAGATTTTATATACCTGTGTGTGTGTAATTTATATCATTATATAATTTAATATTATAAAATTATATACAATTATAAAAACTTATTTTACACAAT